>NW_028117014.1:0-26955 GCF_964273445.1 Streptopelia decaocto | reverse complement strand
GAAATTGTAAACATGTGGACATGGATTTTAAAAACTCTAGAGAGAATTTTAAAAGCTTCAAGAGAATTTCAACAATTTGGTGGGACAAAAATTGGAAAATTTTTAAGGGACTTTGAAAAAATTTCAACTGGAATTTTAGCCATTTTAGTGAAATTGTAAACATGTGGACATGGATTTTGAAAATTAGAGAGAATTTTAAAAGCTTCAACAGAATTTCAACAATTTTGAGAGGGATTTGAAAAGTTTCAATGGGAATGGGAAGAATTGGGACAAAAATTG
The DNA here is from genome assembly GCF_964273445.1 of Streptopelia decaocto. Taxonomy (NCBI): domain Eukaryota; kingdom Metazoa; phylum Chordata; class Aves; order Columbiformes; family Columbidae; genus Streptopelia; species Streptopelia decaocto. The sequence continues at coordinate 26,676 of NW_028117014.1, read as the reverse complement.
GAAAATTTTTAAGGGACTTTGAAAAAATTTCAACTGGAATTTTAGCCATTTTTTGACGTGAAATTGTAAACATTTTGAAGTGGATTTTGAAAATTCTAGAGAGAATTTTAAAAGCTTCACAGAATTTCAACAATTTTGAGAGGGATTTGAAAAGTTTCAATGGGAATGGGAAGAATTGGGACAAAAATTGGAAAATTTTTAAGGGACTTTGAAAAAATTTCAACTGGAATTTTAGCCATTTTTGCTTTTGAAATTCTAGAGAGAAGCTTCAAGAGACTTTCAACAATTTTGAGAGGGATTTGAAAAGTTTCAATGGGAATGGGAAGAAATTGGGACAAAAATTGGAAAATTTTTAAGGGACTTTGAAAAATTTCAACTGGAATTTTAGCAATTTTTTTACGTGAAATTGTAAACATGTGGCCATGGATTTTGAAAATTCTAGAGAGAATTTTAAAAGCTTCAAGAGAATTTCAACAATTTTGAGAGGGATTTGAAAAGTTTCAATGGGAATGGGAAGAATTGGGACAAAAATTGGAAAATTTTTCAGGGACTTTGAAAAAATTTCAACTGGAATTTTAGCCATTTTTTGACGTGAAAATGTAAACATGTGGACATGGATTTTGAAAATTCTAGAGAGAATTTTAAAAGCTTCAAGAGAATTTCAACAATTTTGAGAGGGATTTGAAAAGTTTCAATGGGAATGGGAAGAATTGGGACAAAAATTGGAAAATTTTTAAGGGACTTTGAAAAAATTTCAACTGGAATTTTAGCATTTTTTTATGTGAAATTGTAAACATGTGGACATGGATTTTGAAAATTCTAGAGAGAGTTTTAAAAGCTTCAACAGAATTTCAACAATTTTGAGAGGGATTTGAAAAGTTTCAATGGGAATGGGAAGAATTGGGACAAAATTGGAAAATTTTTAAGGGACTTTGAAAAAAATTTCAACTGGAATTTTAGCCATTTTTGACGTGAAATTGTAAACATGTGGCCATGGATTTTGAAAATTCTAGAGAGAATTTTAAAAGCTTCAAGAGAATTTCAACAATTTTGAGAGGGATTTGAAAAGTTTCAATGGGAATGGGAAGAATTGGGACAAAAATTGGAAAATTTTTAAGGGACTTTGAAAAAATTTCAACTGGAATTTTAGCCATTTTTTACGTGAAATTGTAAACATGTGGCCATGGATTTTGAAAATTCTAGAGAGAATTTTAAAAGCTTCAAGAGAATTTCAACAATTTTGAGAGGGATTTGAAAAGTTTCAATGGGAATGGGAAGAATTGGGACAAAAATTGGAAAATTTTTCAGGGACTTTGAAAAAATTTCAACTGGAATTTTAGCCATTTTTTGACGTGAAATTGTAAACATGTGGCCATGGATTTTGAAAATTCTAGAGAGAATTTTAAAAGCTTCAAGAGAATTTCAACAATTTTGAGAGGGATTTGAAAAGTTTCAATGGGAATGGGAAGAATTGGGACAAAAATTGGAAAATTTTTCAGGGACTTTGAAAAAATTTCAACTGGAATTTTAGCATTTTTTTATGTGAAATTGTAAACATGTGGACATGGATTTTGAAAATTCTAGAGAGAATTTTAAAAGCTTCAAGAGAATTTCAACAATTTTGAGAGGGATTTGAAAAGTTTCAATGGGAATGGGAAGAATTGGGACAAAAATTGGAAAATTTTTAAGGGACTTTGAAAAAATTTCAACTGGAATTTTAGCCATTTTTTGACGTGAAATTGTAAACGTGGCCATGGATTTTGAAAATTCTAGAGAGAATTTTAAAAGCTTCAAGAGAATTTCAACAATTTTGAGAGGGATTTGAAAAGTTTCAATGGGAATGGGAAGAATTGGGACAAAAATTGGAAAATTTTTAAGGGACTTTGAAAAAATTTCAACTGGAATTTTAGCCATTTTTTTACGTGAAATTGTAAACATGTGGACATGGATTTTGAAAATTCTAGAGAGAATTTTAAAAGCTTCAAGAGAATTTCAACAATTTTGAGAGGGATTTGAAAAGTTTCAATGGGAATGGGAAGAATTGGGACAAAAATTGGAAAATTTTTAAGGGACTTTGAAAAAATTTCAACTGGAATTTTAGCCATTTTTTACGTGAAATTGTAAACATGTGGCCATGGATTTTGAAAATTCTAGAGAGAATTTTAAAAGCTTCAAGAGAATTTCAACAATTTTGAGAGGGATTTGAAAAGTTTCAATGGGAATGGGAAGAATTGGGACAAAAATTGGAAAATTTTTAAGGGACTTTGAAAAAATTTCAACTGGAATTTTAGCATTTTTTTATGTGAAATTGTAAACATGTGGACATGGATTTTGAAAATTCTAGAGAGAATTTTAAAAGCTTCAACAGAATTTCAACAATTTTGAGAGGGATTTGAAAAGTTTCAATGGGAATGGGAAGAATTGGGACAAAAATTGGAAAATTTTTAAGGGACTTTGAAAAAATTTCAACTGGAATTTTAGCAATTTTTTTACGTGAAATTGTAAACATGTGGCCATGGATTTTGAAAATTCTAGAGAGAATTTTAAAAGCTTCAAGAGAATTTCAACAATTTTGAGAGGGATTTGAAAAGTTTCAATGGGAATGGGAAGAATTGGGACAAAAATTGGAAAATTTTTCAGGGACTTTGAAAAAATTTCAACTGGAATTTTAGCCATTTTTTGACGTGAAAATGTAAACATGTGGACATGGATTTTGAAAATTCTAGAGAGAATTTTAAAAGCTTCAAGAGAATTTCAACAATTTTGAGAGGGATTTGAAAAGTTTCAATGGGAATGGGAAGAATTGGGACAAAAATTGGAAAATTTTAAGGGACTTTGAAAAAATTTCAACTGGAATTTTAGCATTTTTTTATGTGAAATTGTAAACATGTGGACATGGATTTTGAAAATTCTAGAGAGAATTTTAAAAGCTTCAACAGAATTTCAACAATTTTGAGAGGGATTTGAAAAGTTTCAATGGGAATGGGAAGAATTGGGACAAAAATTGGAAAATTTTTAAGGGACTTTGAAAAAATTTCAACTGGAATTTTAGCCATTTTTTGACGTGAAATTGTAAACATGTGGCCATGGATTTTGAAAATTCTAGAGAGAATTTTAAAAGCTTCAAGAGAATTTCAACAATTTTGAGAGGGATTTGAAAAGTTTCAATGGGAATGGGAAGAATTGGGACAAAAATTGGAAAATTTTTAAGGGACTTTGAAAAAATTTCAACTGGAATTTTAGCCATTTTTTACGTGAAATTGTAAACATGTGGCCATGGATTTTGAAAATTCTAGAGAGAATTTTAAAAGCTTCAAGAGAATTTCAACAATTTTGAGAGGGATTTGAAAAGTTTCAATGGGAATGGGAAGAATTGGGACAAAAATTGGAAAATTTTTCAGGGACTTTGAAAAAATTTCAACTGGAATTTTAGCCATTTTTTGACGTGAAATTGTAAACATGTGGCCATGGATTTTGAAAATTCTAGAGAGAATTTTAAAAGCTTCAAGAGAATTTCAACAATTTTGAGAGGGATTTGAAAAGTTTCAATGGGAATGGGAAGAATTGGGACAAAAATTGGAAAATTTTTCAGGGACTTTGAAAAAATTTCAACTGGAATTTTAGCATTTTTTTATGTGAAATTGTAAACATGTGGACATGGATTTTGAAAATTCTAGAGAGAATTTTAAAAGCTTCAAGAGAATTTCAACATTTTGAGAGGGATTTGAAAAGTTTCAATGGGAATGGGAAGAATTGGGACAAAAATTGGAAAATTTTTTAAGGGACTTTGAAAAAATTTCAACTGGAATTTTAGCCATTTTTGACGTGAAATTGTAAACGTGGCCATGGATTTTGAAATTCTAGAGAGAATTTTAAAAGCTTCAAGAGAATTTCAACAATTTTGAGAGGGATTTGAAAAGTTTCAATGGGAATGGGAAGAATTGGGACAAAAATTGGAAAATTTTTAAGGGACTTTGAAAAAATTTCAACTGGAATTTTAGCCATTTTTTTACGTGAAATTGTAAACATGTGGACATGGATTTTGAAAATTCTAGAGAGAATTTTAAAAGCTTCAAGAGAATTTCAACAATTTTGAGAGGGATTTGAAAAGTTTCAATGGGAATGGGAAGAATTGGGACAAAAATTGGAAAATTTTTAAGGGACTTTGAAAAAATTTCAACTGGAATTTTAGCCATTTTTTTACGTGAAATTGTAAACATGTGGCCATGGATTTTGAAAATTCTAGAGAGAATTTTAAAAGCTTCAAGAGAATTTCAACAATTTTGAGAGGGATTTGAAAAGTTTCAATGGGAATGGGAAGAATTGGGACAAAAATTGGAAAATTTTTAAGGGACTTTGAAAAAATTTCAACTGGAATTTTAGCCATTTTTTACGTGAAATTGTAAACATGTGGCCATGGATTTTGAAAATTCTAGAGAGAATTTTAAAAGCTTCAAGAGAATTTCAACAATTTTGAGAGGGATTTGAAAAGTTTCAATGGGAATGGGAAGAATTGGGACAAAAATTGGAAAATTTTTAAGGGACTTTGAAAAAATTTCAACTGGAATTTTAGCATTTTTTTACGTGAAATTGTAAACATGTGGACATGGATTTTAAAAACTCTAGAGAGAATTTTAAAAGCTTCAAGAGAATTTCAACAATTTTGAGAGGGATTTGAAAAGTTTCAATGGGAATGGGAAGAATTGGGACAAAAATTGGAAAATTTTTAAGGGACTTTGAAAAAATTTCAACTGGAATTTTAGCCATTTTTTTATGTGAAATTGTAAACATGTGGACATGGATTTTGAAAATTCTAGAGAGAATTTTAAAAGCTTCAAGAGAATTTCAACAATTTTGAGAGGGATTTGAAAAGTTTCAATGGGAATGGGAAGAATTGGGACAAAAATTGGAAAATTTTTCAGGGACTTTGAAAAAATTTCAACTGGAATTTTAGCCATTTTTTGACGTGAAATTGTAAACATGTGGACATGGATTTTGAAAATTCTAGAGAGAATTTTAAAAGCTTTAACAAAATTTCAACAATTTTGAGAGGGATTTGAAAAGTTTCAATGGGAATGGGAAGAATTGGGACAAAAATTGGAAAATTTTTAAGGGACTTTGAAAAAATTTCAACTGGAATTTTAGCCATTTTTGACGTGAAATTGTAAACATGTGGCCATGGATTTTGAAAATTCTAGAGAGAATTTTAAAAGCTTCAACAGAATTTCAACAATTTTGAGAGGGATTTGAAAAGTTTCAATGGGAATGGGAAGAATTGGGACAAAAATTGGAAAATTTTTAAGGGACTTTGAAAAAATTTCAACTGGAATTTTAGCCATTTTTTGACGTGAAATTGTAAACATGTTGAAGTGGATTTTGAAAATTCTAGAGAGAATTTTAAAAGCTTCAAGAGAATTTCAACAATTTTGAGAGGGATTTGAAAAGTTTCAATGGGAATGGGAAGAATTGGGACAAAAATTGGAAAATTTTTAAGGGACTTTGAAAAAATTTCAACTGGAATTTTAGCAATTTTTTTACGTGAAATTGTAAACATGTGGACATGGATTTTGAAAATTCTAGAGAGAATTTTAAAAGCTTCAACAGAATTTCAACAATTTTGAGAGGGATTTGAAAAGTTTCAATGGGAATGGGAAGAATTGGGACAAAAATTGGAAAATTTTTAAGGGACTTTGAAAAAATTTCAACTGGAATTTTAGCCATTTTTTACGTGAAATTGTAAACATGTGGCCATGGATTTTGAAAATTCTAGAGAGAATTTTAAAAGCTTCAACAGAATTTCAACAATTTTGAGAGGGATTTGAAAAGTTTCAATGGGAATGGGAAGAATTGGGACAAAAATTGGAAAATTTTTAAGGGACTTTGAAAAAATTTCAACTGGAATTTTAGCATTTTTTTATGTGAAATTGTAAACATGTGGACATGGATTTTGAAAATTCTAGAGAGAATTTTAAAAGCTTCAACAGAATTTCAACAATTTTGAGAGGGATTTGAAAAGTTTCAATGGGAATGGGAAGAATTGGGACAAAAATTGGAAAATTTTTCAGGGACTTTGAAAAAATTTCAACTGGAATTTTAGCCATTTTTTGACGTGAAATTGTAAACATGATGAAGTGGATTTTGAAAATTCTGGAGATAATTTTAAAAGCTTCAACAGAATTTCAACAATTTTGAGAGGGGATTTGAAAAGTTTCAATGGGAATGGGAAGAATTGGGACAAAAATTGGAAAATTTTTAAGGGACTTTGAAAAAATTTCAACTGGAATTTTAGCATTTTTTATGTGAAATTGTAAACATGTGGACATGGATTTTGAAAATTCTAGAGAGAATTTTAAAAGCTTCAAGAGAATTTCAACAATTTTGAGAGGGATTTGAAAAGTTTCAATGGGAATGGGAAGAATTGGGACAAAAATTGGAAAATTTTTAAGGGACTTTGAAAAAATTTCAACTGGAATTTTAGACATTTTTTACGTGAAATTGTAAACATGTGGACATGGATTTTGAAAATTCTAGAGAGAATTTTAAAAGCTTCAAGAGAATTTCAACAATTTTGAGAGGGATTTGAAAAGTTTCAATGGGAATGGGAAGAATTGGGACAAAAATTGGAAAATTTTTAAGGGACTTTGAAAAAATTTCAACTGGAATTTTAGCCATTTTTTTATGTGAAATTGTAAACATGTGGCCATGGATTTTGAAAATTCTAGAGAGAATTTTAAAAGCTTCAACAGAATTTCAACAATTTTGAGAGGGATTTGAAAAGTTTCAATGGGAATGGGAAGAATTGGGACAAAAATTGGAAAATTTTTAAGGGACTTTGAAAAAATTTCAACTGGAATTTTAGCCATTTTGTTACGTGAAATTGTAAACATGTTGAAGTGGATTTTGAAAATTCTAGAGAGAATTTTAAAAGCTTCAAGAGAATTTCAACAATTTTGAGAGGGATTTGAAAAGTTTCAATGGGAATGGGAAGAATTGGGACAAAAATTGGAAAATTTTTAAGGGACTTTGAAAAAATTTCAACTGGAATTTTAGCCATTTTTTTACGTGAAATTGTAAACATGTGGACATGGATTTTGAAAATTCTAGAGAGAATTTTAAAAGCTTTAACAAAATTTCAACAATTTTGAGAGGGATTTGAAAAGTTTCAATGGGAATGGGAAGAATTGGGGCAAAAATTGGAAAATTTTTAAGGGACTTTGAAAAAATTGCAACTGGAATTTTAGCATTTTTTAATGTGAAATTGTAAACATGTGGACATGGATTTTGAAAATTCTAGAGAGAATTTTAAAAGCTTCAAGAGAATTTCAACAATTTTGAGAGGGATTTGAAAAGTTTCAATGGGAATGGGAAGAATTGGGACAAAAATTGGAAAATTTTTAAGGGACTTTGAAAAAATTTCAACTGGAATTTTAGCCATTTTTTGACGTGAAATTGTAAACATGTGGACATGGATTTTGAAAATTCTAGAGAGAATTTTAAAAGCTTCAACAGAATTTCAACAATGTTGAGAGGGATTTGAAAAGTTTCAATGGGAATGGGAAGAATTGGGACAAAAATTGGAAAATTTTTAAGGGACTTTGAAAAAATTTCAACTGGAATTTTAGCAATTTTTTGACGTGAAATTGTAAACATGTTGAAGTGGATTTTGAAAATTCTAGAGAGAATTTTAAAAGCTTCAAGAGAATTTCAACAATTTTGAGAGGGATTTGAAAAGTTTCAATGGGAATGGGAAGAATTGGGACAAAAATTGGAAAATTTTTAAGGGACTTTGAAAAAATTTCAACTGGAATTTTAGCATTTTTTTATGTGAAATTGTAAACATGTGGACATGGATTTTGAAAATTCTAGAGAGAATTTTAAAAGCTTCAACAGAATTTCAACAATTTTGAGAGGGATTTGAAAAGTTTCAATGGGAATGGGAAGAATTGGGACAAAAATTGGAAAATTTTTAAGGGACTTTGAAAAAATTTCAACTGGAATTTTAGCATTTTTTTTACGTGAAATTGTAAACATGTGGACACGGATTTTGAAAATTCTAGAGAGAATTTTAAAAGCTTCAACAGAATTTCAACAATTTTGAGAGGGATTTGAAAAGTTTCAATGGGAATAGGAAGAATTGGGACAAAAATTGGAAAATTTTTAAGGGACTTTGAAAAAATTTCAACTGGAATTTTAGCCATTTTGTTACGTGAAATTGTAAACATGTGGCCATGGATTTTGAAAATTCTAGAGAGAATTTTAAAAGCTTCAAGAGAATTTCAACAATTTTGAGAGGGATTTGAAAAGTTTCAATGGGAATGGGAAGAATTGGGACAAAAATTGGAAAATTTTTAAGGGACTTTGAAAAAATTTCAACTGGAATTTTAGCAATTTTTTGACGTGAAATTGTAAACATGTGGCCATGGATTTTGAAAATTCTAGAGAGAATTTTAAAAGCTTCAAGAGAATTTCAACAATTTTGAGAGGGATTTGAAAAGTTTCAATGGGAATGGGAAGAATTGGGACAAAAATTGGAAAATTTTTAAGGGACTTTGAAAAAATTTCAACTGGAATTTTAGCCATTTTTGACGTGAAATTGTAAACATGTGGCCATGGATTTTGAAAATTCTAGAGAGAAATTTAAAAGCTTCAACAGAATTTCAACAATTTTGAGAGGGATTTGAAAAGTTTCAATGGGAATGGGAAGAATTGGGACAAAAATTGGAAAATTTTTAAGGGACTTTGAAAAAATTTCAACTGGAATTTTAGCATTTTTTTTACGTGAAATTGTAAACATGTGGACACGGATTTTGAAAATTCTAGAGAGAATTTTAAAAGCTTCAACAGAATTTCAACAATTTTGAGAGGGATTTGAAAAGTTTCAATGGGAATAGGAAGAATTGGGACAAAAATTGGAAAATTTTTAAGGGACTTTGAAAAAATTTCAACTGGAATTTTAGCCATTTTGTTACGTGAAATTGTAAACATGTGGCCATGGATTTTGAAAATTCTAGAGAGAATTTTAAAAGCTTCAAGAGAATTTCAACAATTTTGAGAGGGATTTGAAAAGTTTCAATGGGAATGGGAAGAATTGGGACAAAAATTGGAAAATTTTTAAGGGACTTTAAAAAAATTTCAACTGGAATTTTAGCAATTTTTTTATGTGAAATTGTAAACATGTGGCCATGGATTTTGAAAATTCTAGAGAGAATTTTAAAAGCTTCAACAGAATTTCAACAATTTTGAGAGGGATTTGAAAAGTTTCAATGGGAATGGGAAGAATTGGGACAAAAATTGGAAAATTTTTAAGGGACTTTGAAAAAATTTCAACTGGAATTTTAGACATTTTTTACGTGAAATTGTAAACATGTGGCCATGGATTTTGAAAATTCTAGAGAGAATTTTAAAAGCTTCAACAGAATTTCATCAATTTTGAGAGGGATTTGAAAAGTTTCAATGGGAATGGGAAGAATTGGGACAAAAATTGGAAAATTTTTAAGGGACTTTGAAAAAATTTCAACTGGAATTTTAGCAATTTATTTATTTGAAATTGTAAACATGTGGACATGGATTTTGAAAATTCTAGAGAGAATTTTAAAAGCTTCAACAGAATTTCTACAATTTTGAGAGGGATTTGAAAAGTTTCAATGGGAATGGGAAGAATTGGGACAAAAATTGGAAAATTTTTAAGGGACTTTGAAAAAATTTCAACTGGAATTTTAGCCATTTTTTGACGTGAAATTGTAAACATGTGGCCATGGATTTTGAAAATTCTAGAGAGAATTTTAAAAGCTTCAAGAGAATTTCAACAATTTTGAGAGGGATTTGAAAAGTTTCAATGGGAATGGGAAGAATTGGGACAAAAATTGGAAAATTTTTAAGGGACTTTGAAAAAATTTCAACTGGAATTTTAGCCATTTTGTTACGTGAAATTGTAAACATGTGGACATGGATTTTGAAAATTCTAGAGAGAATTTTAAAAGCTTCAAGAGAATTTCAACAATTTTGAGAGGGATTTGAAAAGTTTCAATGGGAATGGGAAGAATTGGGACAAAAATTGGAAAATTTTTAAGGGACTTTGAAAAAATTTCAACTGGAATTTTAGCCATTTTTTTATGTGAAATTGTAAACATGTGGCCATGGATTTTGAAAATTCTAGAGAGAATTTTAAAAGCTTCAACAGAATTTCTACAATATTGAGAGGGATTTGAAAAGTTTCAATGGGAATGGGAAGAATTGGGACAAAAATTGGAAAATTTTTAAGGGACTTTGAAAAAATTTCAACTGGAATTTTAGCCATTTATTACCTGAAATTGTAAACATATGGCCATGGATTTTGAAAATTCTAGAGAGAATTTTAAAAGCTTCAAGAGAATTTCAACAATTTTGAGAGGGATTTGAAAAGTTTCAATGGGAATGGGAAGAATTGGGACAAAAATTGGAAAATTTTTAAGGGACTTTGAAAAAATTTCAACTGGAATTTTAGCCATTTTGTTACGTGAAATTGTAAACATGTGGACATGGATTTTGAAAATTCTAGAGAGAATTTTAAAAGCTTCAACAGAATTTCAACAATTTTGAGAGGGATTTGAAAAGTTTCAATGGGAATGGGAAGAATTGGGACAAAAATTGGAAAATTTTTAAGGGACTTTGAAAAAATTTCAACTGGAATTTTAGCAATTTTTTTATGTGAAATTGTAAACATGTGGCCATGGATTTTGAAAATTCTAGAGAGAATTTTAAAAGCTTCAAGAGAATTTCAACAATTTTGAGAGGGATTTGAAAAGTTTCAATGGGAATGGGAAGAATTGGGACAAAAATTGGAAAATTTTTAAGGGACTTTGAAAAAATTTCAACTGGAATTTTAGCATTTTTTTATGTGAAATTGTAAACATGTGGCCATGGATTTTGAAAATTCTAGAGAGAATTTTAAAAGCTTCAACAGAATTTCAACAATTTTGAGAGGGATTTGAAAAGTTTCAATGGGAATGGGAAGAATTGGGACAAAAATTGGAAAATTTTTAAGGGACTTTGAAAAAATTTCAACTGGAATTTTAGCATTTTTTTTACGTGAAATTGTAAACATGTGGACACGGATTTTGAAAATTCTAGAGAGAATTTTAAAAGCTTCAACAGAATTTCAACAATTTTGAGAGGGATTTGAAAAGTTTCAATGGGAATAGGAAGAATTGGGACAAAAATTGGAAAATTTTTAAGGGACTTTGAAAAAATTTCAACTGGAATTTTAGCCATTTTTTGACGTGAAATTGTAAACATGTGGCCATGGATTTTGAAAATTCTAGAGAGAATTTTAAAAGCTTCAACAGAATTTCAACAATTTTGAGAGGGATTTGAAAAGTTTCAATGGGAATGGGAAGAATTGGGACAAAAATTGGAAAATTTTTAAGGGACTTTGAAAAAATTTCAACTGGAAGTTTAGCAATTTTTTGACGTGAAATTGTAAACATGTGGCCATGGATTTTGAAAATTCTAGAGAGAATTTTAAAAGCTTCAACAGAATTTCAACAGTTTTGAGAGGGATTTGAAAAGTTTCAATGGGAATGGGAAGAATTGGGACAAAAATTGGAAAATTTTTAAGGGACTTTGAAAAAATTTCAACTGGAATTTTAGCATTTTTTTATGTGAAATTGTAAACATGTGGACATGGATTTTGAAAATTCTAGAGAGAATTTTAAAAGCTTCAACAGAATTTCAACAATTTTGAGAGGGATTTGAAAAGTTTCAATGGGAATGGGAAGAATTGGGACAAAAATTGGAAAATTTTTAAGGGACTTTGAAAAAATTTCAACTGGAATTTTAGCATTTTTTTTACGTGAAATTGTAAACATGTGGACACGGATTTTGAAAATTCTAGAGAGAATTTTAAAAGCTTCAACAGAATTTCAACAATTTTGAGAGGGATTTGAAAAGTTTCAATGGGAATAGGAAGAATTGGGACAAAAATTGGAAAATTTTTAAGGGACTTTGAAAAAATTTCAACTGGAATTTTAGCCATTTTTTGACGTGAAATTGTAAACATGTGGACATGGATTTTGAAAATTCTAGAGAGAATTTTAAAAGCTTCAAGAGAATTTCAACAATTTTGAGAGGGATTTGAAAAGTTTCAATGGGAATGGGAAGAATTGGGACAAAAATTGGAAAATTTTTAAGGGACTTTGAAAAAATTTCAACTGGAATTTTAGCAATTTTTTGACGTGAAATTGTAAACATGTGGCCATGGATTTTGAAAATTCTAGAGAGAATTTTAAAAGCTTCAACAGAATTTCTACAATTTTGAGAGGGATTTGAAAAGTTTCAATGGGAATGGGAAGAATTGGGACAAAAATTGGAAAATTTTTGAGGGACTTTGAAAAAATTTCAACTGGAATTTTAGCCATTTTTTGACGTGAAATTGTAAACATGTGGACATGGATTTTGAAAATTCTAGAGAGAATTTTAAAAGCTTCAAGAGAATTTCAACAATTTTGAGAGGGATTTGAAAAGTTTCAATGGGAATGGGAAGAATTGGGACAAAAATTGGAAAATTTTTAAGGGACTTTGAAAAAATTTCAACTGGAATTTTAGCATTTTTTTATGTGAAATTGTAAACATGTGGCCATGGATTTTGAAAATTCTAGAGAGAATTTTAAAAGCTTCAAGAGAATTTCAACAATTTTGAGAGGGATTTGAAAAGTTTCAATGGGAATGGGAAGAATTGGGACAAAAATTGGAAAATTTTTAAGGGACTTTGAAAAAATTTCAACTGGAATTTTAGCCATTTTTTGACGTGAAATTGTAAACGTGGCCATGGATTTTGAAAATTCTAGAGAGAATTTTAAAAGCTTCAAGAGAATTTCAACAATTTTGAGAGGGATTTGAAAAGTTTCAATGGGAATGGGAAGAATTGGGACAAAAATTGGAAAATTTTTAAGGGACTTTGAAAAAATTTCAACTGGAATTTTAGCATTTTTTTTACGTGAAATTGTAAACATGTGGACACGGATTTTGAAAATTCTAGAGAGAATTTTAAAAGCTTCAACAGAATTTCAACAATTTTGAGAGGGATTTGAAAAGTTTCAATGGGAATGGGAAGAATTGGGACAAAAATTGGAAAATTTTTAAGGGACTTTGAAAAAATTTCAACTGGAATTTTAGCAATTTTGTTACGTGAAATTGTAAACATGATGAAGTGGATTTTGAAAATTCTAGAGAGAATTTTAAAAGCTTCAACAGAATTTCAACAATTTGGAGAGGGATTTGAAAAGTTTCAATGGGAATGGGAAGAATTGGGACAAAAATTGGAAAATTTTTAAGGGACTTTGAAAAAATTTCAACTGGAATTTTAGCAATTTTTTTATGTGAAATTGTAAACATGTGGCCATGGATTTTGAAAATTCTAGAGAGAATTTTAAAAGCTTCAACAGAATTTCAACAATTTTGAGAGGGATTTGAAAAGTTTCAATGGGAATGGGAAGAATTGGGACAAAAATTGGAAAATTTTTAAGGGACTTTGAAAAAATTTCAACTGGAATTTTTGACATTTTTTACGTGAAATTGTAAACATGTGGCCATGGATTTTGAAAATTCTAGAGAGAATTTTAAAAGCTTCAACAGAATTTCATCAATTTTGAGAGGGATTTGAAAAGTTTCAATGGGAATGGGAAGAATTGGGACAAAAATTGGAAAATTTTTAAGGGACTTTGAAAAAATTTCAACTGGAATTTTAGCAATTTTTTTATTTGAAATTGTAAACATGTGGACATGGATTTTGAAAATTCTAGAGAGAATTTTAAAAGCTTCAACAGAATTTCTACAATTTTGAGAGGGATTTGAAAAGTTTCAATGGGAATGGGAAGAATTGGGACAAAAATTGGAAAATTTTTAAGGGACTTTGAAAAAATTTCAACTGGAATTTTAGCCATTTTTTGACGTGAAATTGTAAACATGTGGCCATGGATTTTGAAAATTCTAGAGAGAATTTTAAAAGCTTCAACAGAATTTCAACAATTTTGAGAGGGATTTGAAAAGTTTCAATGGGAATGGGAAGAATTGGGACAAAAATTGGAAAATTTTTAAGGGACTTTGAAAAAATTTCAACTGGAATTTTAGCCATTTTTTGACGTGAAATTGTAAACATGTGGACATGGATTTTGAAAATTCTAGAGAGAATTTTAAAAGCTTCAAGAGAATTTCAACAATTTTGAGAGGGATTTGAAAAGTTTCAATGGGAATGGGAAGAATTGGGACAAAAATTGGAAAATTTTTAAGGGACTTTGAAAAAATTTCAACTGGAATTTTAGCCATTTTTTTATGTGAAATTGTAAACATGTGGCCATGGATTTTGAAAATTCTAGAGAGAATTTTAAAAGCTTCAACAGAATTTCAACAATATTGAGAGGGATTTGAAAAGTTTCAATGGGAATGGGAAGAATTGGGACAAAAATTGGAAAATTTTTAAGGGACTTTGAAAAAATTTCAACTGGAATTTTAGCATTTTTTTATGTGAAATTGTAAACATGTGGACATGGATTTTGAAAATTCTAGAGAGAATTTTAAAAGCTTCAACAGAATTTCAACAATTTTGAGAGGGATTTGAAAAGTTTCAATGGGAATGGGAAGAATTGGGACAAAAATTGGAAAATTTTTAAGGGACTTTGAAAAAATTTCAACTGGAATTTTAGCATTTTTTTTACGTGAAATTGTAAACATGTGGACACGGATTTTGAAAATTCTAGAGAGAATTTTAAAAGCTTCAACAGAATTTCAACAATTTTGAGAGGGATTTGAAAAGTTTCAATGGGAATAGGAAGAATTGGGACAAAAATTGGAAAATTTTTAAGGGACTTTGAAAAAATTTCAACTGGAATTTTAGCCATTTTTTGACGTGAAATTGTAAACATGTGGCCATGGATTTTGAAAATTCTAGAGAGAATTTTAAAAGCTTCAAGAGAATTTCAACAATTTTGAGAGGGATTTGAAAAGTTTCAATGGGAATGGGAAGAATTGGGACAAAAATTGGAAAATTTTTAAGGGACTTTGAAAAAATTTCAACTGGAATTTTAGCAATTTTTTGACGTGAAATTGTAAACATGTGGCCATGGATTTTGAAAATTCTAGAGAGAATTTTAAAAGCTTCAACAGAATTTCAACAATTTTGAGAGGGATTTGAAAAGTTTCAATGGGAATGGGAAGAATTGGGACAAAAATTGGAAAATTTTTAAGGGACTTTGAAAAAATTTCAACTGGAATTTTAGCCATTTTTTGACGTGAAATTGTAAACATGTGGACATGGATTTTGAAAATTCTAGAGAGAATTTTAAAAGCTTCAAGAGAATTTCAACAATTTTGAGAGGGATTTGAAAAGTTTCAATGGGAATGGGAAGAATTGGGACAAAAATTGGAAAATTTTTAAGGGACTTTGAAAAAATTTCAACTGGAATTTTAGCATTTTTTTATGTGAAATTGTAAACATGTGGCCATGGATTTTGAAAATTCTAGAGAGAATTTTAAAAGCTTAGAGAATTTCAACGATTTTGAGAGGGATTTGAAAAGTTTCAATGGGAATGGGAAGAATTGGGACAAAAATTGGAAAATTTTTAAGGGACTTTGAAAAAATTTCAACTGGAATTTTAGCATTTTTTTTACGTGAAATTGTAAACATGTGGACACGGATTTTGAAAATTCTAGAGAGAATTTTAAAAGCTTCAACAGAATTTCAACAATTTTGAGAGGGATTTGAAAAGTTTCAATGGGAATAGGAAGAATTGGGACAAAAATTGGAAAATTTTTAAGGGACTTTGAAAAAATTTCAACTGGAATTTTAGCCATTTTTTGACGTGAAATTGTAAACATGTGGCCATGGATTTTGAAAATTCTAGAGAGAATTTTAAAAGCTTCAACAGAATTTCAACAATTTTGAGAGGGATTTGAAAAGTTTCAATGGGAATGGGAAGAATTGGGACAAAAATTGGAAAATTTTTAAGGGACTTTGAAAAAATTTCAACTGGAATTTTAGCAATTTTTTTATGTGAAATTGTAAACATGTGGCCATGGATTTTGAAAATTCTAGAGAGAATTTTAAAAGCTTCAACAGAATTTCAACAGTTTTGAGAGGGATTTGAAAAGTTTCAATGGGAATGGGAAGAATTGGGACAAAAATTGGAAAATTTTTAAGGGACTTTGAAAAAATTTCAACTGGAATTTTAGCATTTTTTTATGTGAAATTGTAAACATGTGGACATGGATTTTGAAAATTCTAGAGAGAATTTTAAAAGCTTCAACAGAATTTCAACAATTTTGAGAGGGATTTGAAAAGTTTCAATGGGAATGGGAAGAATTGGGACAAAAATTGGAAAATTTTTAAGGGACTTTGAAAAAATTTCAACTGGAATTTTAGCATTTTTTTTACGTGAAATTGTAAACATGTGGACACGGATTTTGAAAATTCTAGAGAGAATTTTAAAAGCTTCAACAGAATTTCAACAATTTTGAGAGGGATTTGAAAAGTTTCAATGGGAATAGGAAGAATTGGGACAAAAATTGGAAAATTTTTAAGGGACTTTGAAAAAATTTCAACTGGAATTTTAGCCATTTTTTGACGTGAAATTGTAAACATGTGGCCATGGATTTTGAAAATTCTAGAGAGAATTTTAAAAGCTTCAAGAGAATTTCAACAATTTTGAGAGGGATTTGAAAAGTTTCAATGGGAATGGGAAGAATTGGGACAAAAATTGGAAAATTTTTAAGGGACTTTGAAAAAATTTCAACTGGAATTTTAGCAATTTTTTGACGTGAAATTGTAAACATGTGGCCATGGATTTTGAAAATTCTAGAGAGAATTTTAAAAGCTTCAACAGAATTTCAACAATTTTGAGAGGGATTTGAAAAGTTTCAATGGGAATGGGAAGAATTGGGACAAAAATTGGAAAATTTTTAAGGGACTTTGAAAAAATTTCAACTGGAATTTTAGCCATTTTTTGACGTGAAATTGTAAACATGTGGACATGGATTTTGAAAATTCTAGAGAGAATTTTAAAAGCTTCAAGAGAATTTCAACAATTTTGAGAGGGATTTGAAAAGTTTCAATGGGAATGGGAAGAATTGGGACAAAAATTGGAAAATTTTTAAGGGACTTTGAAAAAATTTCAACTGGAATTTTAGCATTTTTTTATGTGAAATTGTAAACATGTGGACATGGATTTTGAAAATTCTAGAGAGAATTTTAAAAGCTTCAAGAGAATTTCAACAATTTTGAGAGGGATTTGAAAAGTTTCAATGGGAATGGGAAGAATTGGGACAAAAATTGGAAAATTTTTAAGGGACTTTGAAAAAATTTCAACTGGAATTTTAGCCATTTTTTACGTGAAATTGTAAACATGTGGCCATGGATTTTGAAAATTCTAGAGAGAATTTTAAAAGCTTCAACAGAATTTCATCAATTTTGAGAGGGATTTGAAAAGTTTCAATGGGAATGGGAAGAATTGGGACAAAAATTGGAAAATTTTTAAGGGACTTTGAAAAAATTTCAACTGGAATTTTAGCAATTTTTTTATTTGAAATTGTAAACATGTGGACATGGATTTTGAAAATTCTAGAGAGAATTTTAAAAGCTTCAACAGAATTTCTACAATTTTGAGAGGGATTTGAAAAGTTTCAATGGGAATGGGAAGAATTGGGACAAAAATTGGAAAATTTTTAAGGGACTTTGAAAAAATTTCAACTGGAATTTTAGCCATTTTTTGACGTGAAATTGTAAACATGTGGCCATGGATTTTGAAAATTCTAGAGAGAATTTTAAAAGCTTCAACAGAATTTCAACAATTTTGAGAGGGATTTGAAAAGTTTCAATGGGAATGGGAAGAATTGGGACAAAAATTGGAAAATTTTTAAGGGACTTTGAAAAAATTTCAACTGGAATTTTAGCCATTTTTTGACGTGAAATTGTAAACATGTGGACATGGATTTTGAAAATTCTAGAGAGAATTTTAAAAGCTTCAAGAGAATTTCAACAATTTTGAGAGGGATTTGAAAAGTTTCAATGGGAATGGGAAGAATTGGGACAAAAATTGGAAAATTTTTAAGGGACTTTGAAAAAATTTCAACTGGAATTTTAGCCATTTTTTGACGTGAAATTGTAAACATGTGGCCATGGATTTTGAAAATTCTAGAGAGAATTTTAAAAGCTTCAACAGAATTTCAACAATTTTGAGAGGGATTTGAAAAGTTTCAATGGGAATGGGAAGAATTGGGACAAAAATTGGAAAATTTTTGAGGGACTTTGAAAAAATTTCAACTGGAATTTTAGCCATTTTTTGACGTGAAATTGTAAACATGTGGACATGGATTTTGAAAATTCTAGAGAGAATTTTAAAAGCTTCAAGAGAATTTCAACAATTTTGAGAGGGATTTGAAAAGTTTCAATGGGAATGGGAAGAATTGGGACAAAAATTGGAAAATTTTTAAGGGACTTTGAAAAAATTTCAACTGGAATTTTAGCATTTTTTTATGTGAAATTGTAAACATGTGGCCATGGATTTTGAAAATTCTAGAGAGAATTTTAAAAGCTTCAAGAGAATTTCAACAATTTTGAGAGGGATTTGAAAAGTTTCAATGGGAATGGGAAGAATTGGGACAAAAATTGGAAAATTTTTAAGGGACTTTGAAAAAATTTCAACTGGAATTTTAGCCATTTTTTGACGTGAAATTGTAAACGTGGCCATGGATTTTGAAAATTCTAGAGAGAATTTTAAAAGCTTCAAGAGAATTTCAACAATTTTGAGAGGGATTTGAAAAGTTTCAATGGGAATGGGAAGAATTGGGACAAAAATTGGAAAATTTTTAAGGGACTTTGAAAAAATTTCAACTGGAATTTTAGCATTTTTTTTACGTGAAATTGTAAACATGTGGACACGGATTTTGAAAATTCTAGAGAGAATTTTAAAAGCTTCAACAGAATTTCAACAGTTTTGAGAGGGATTTGAAAAGTTTCAATGGGAATGGGAAGAATTGGGACAAAAATTGGAAAATTTTTAAGGGACTTTGAAAAAATTTCAACTGGAATTTTAGCAATTTTGTTACGTGAAATTGTAAACATGATGAAGTGGATTTTGAAAATTCTAGAGAGAATTTTAAAAGCTTCAACAGAATTTCAACAATTTGGAGAGGGATTTGAAAAGTTTCAATGGGAATGGGAAGAATTGGGACAAAAATTGGAAAATTTTTAAGGGACTTTGAAAAAATTTCAACTGGAATTTTAGCAATTTTTTTATGTGAAATTGTAAACATGTGGCCATGGATTTTGAAAATTCTAGAGAGAATTTTAAAAGCTTCAACAGAATTTCAACAGTTTTGAGAGGGATTTGAAAAGTTTCAATGGGAATGGGAAGAATTGGGACAAAAATTGGAAAATTTTTAAGGGACTTTGAAAAAATTTCAACTGGAATTTTAGCATTTTTTTATGTGAAATTGTAAACATGTGGACATGGATTTTGAAAATTCTAGAGAGAATTTTAAAAGCTTCAACAGAATTTCAACAATTTTGAGAGGGATTTGAAAAGTTTCAATGGGAATGGGAAGAATTGGGACAAAAATTGGAAAATTTTTAAGGGACTTTGAAAAAATTTCAACTGGAATTTTAGCATTTTTTTTACGTGAAATTGTAAACATGTGGACACGGATTTTGAAAATTCTAGAGAGAATTTTAAAAGCTTCAACAGAATTTCAACAATTTTGAGAGGGATTTGAAAAGTTTCAATGGGAATAGGAAGAATTGGGACAAAAATTGGAAAATTTTTAAGGGACTTTGAAAAAATTTCAACTGGAATTTTAGCCATTTTTTGACGTGAAATTGTAAACATGTGGCCATGGATTTTGAAAATTCTAGAGAGAATTTTAAAAGCTTCAAGAGAATTTCAACAATTTTGAGAGGGATTTGAAAAGTTTCAATGGGAATGGGAAGAATTGGGACAAAAATTGGAAAATTTTTAAGGGACTTTGAAAAAATTTCAACTGGAATTTTAGCAATTTTTTGACGTGAAATTGTAAACATGTGGCCATGGATTTTGAAAATTCTAGAGAGAATTTTAAAAGCTTCAACAGAATTTCAACAATTTTGAGAGGGATTTGAAAAGTTTCAATGGGAATGGGAAGAATTGGGACAAAAATTGGAAAATTTTTAAGGGACTTTGAAAAAATTTCAACTGGAATTTTAGCCATTTTTTGACGTGAAATTGTAAACATGTGGACATGGATTTTGAAAATTCTAGAGAGAATTTTAAAAGCTTCAAGAGAATTTCAACAATTTTGAGAGGGATTTGAAAAGTTTCAATGGGAATGGGAAGAATTGGGACAAAAATTGGAAAATTTTTAAGGGACTTTGAAAAAATTTCAACTGGAATTTTAGCATTTTTTTATGTGAAATTGTAAACATGTGGACATGGATTTTGAAAATTCTAGAGAGAATTTTAAAAGCTTCAAGAGAATTTCAACAATTTTGAGAGGGATTTGAAAAGTTTCAATGGGAATGGGAAGAATTGGGACAAAAATTGGAAAATTTTTAAGGGACTTTGAAAAAATTTCAACTGGAATTTTAGCCATTTTTTACGTGAAATTGTAAACATGTGGCCATGGATTTTGAAAATTCTAGAGAGAATTTTAAAAGCTTCAACAGAATTTCATCAATTTTGAGAGGGATTTGAAAAGTTTCAATGGGAATGGGAAGAATTGGGACAAAAATTGGAAAATTTTTAAGGGACTTTGAAAAAATTTCAACTGGAATTTTAGCAATTTTTTTATTTGAAATTGTAAACATGTGGACATGGATTTTGAAAATTCTAGAGAGAATTTTAAAAGCTTCAACAGAATTTCTACAATTTTGAGAGGGATTTGAAAAGTTTCAATGGGAATGGGAAGAATTGGGACAAAAATTGGAAAATTTTTAAGGGACTTTGAAAAAATTTCAACTGGAATTTTAGCCATTTTTTGACGTGAAATTGTAAACATGTGGCCATGGATTTTGAAAATTCTAGAGAGAATTTTAAAAGCTTCAACAGAATTTCAACAATTTTGAGAGGGATTTGAAAAGTTTCAATGGGAATGGGAAGAATTGGGACAAAAATTGGAAAATTTTTAAGGGACTTTGAAAAAATTTCAACTGGAATTTTAGCCATTTTTTGACGTGAAATTGTAAACATGTGGACATGGATTTTGAAAATTCTAGAGAGAATTTTAAAAGCTTCAAGAGAATTTCAACAATTTTGAGAGGGATTTGAAAAGTTTCAATGGGAATGGGAAGAATTGGGACAAAAATTGGAAAATTTTTAAGGGACTTTGAAAAAATTTCAACTGGAATTTTAGCATTTTTTTTACGTGAAATTGTAAACATGTGGACACGGATTTTGAAAATTCTAGAGAGAATTTTAAAAGCTTCAACAGAATTTCAACAATTTTGAGAGGGATTTGAAAAGTTTCAATGGGAATGGGAAGAATTGGGACAAAAATTGGAAAATTTTTAAGGGACTTTGAAAAAATTTCAACTGGAATTTTAGCAATTTTGTTACGTGAAATTGTAAACATGATGAAGTGGATTTTGAAAATTCTAGAGAGAATTTTAAAAGCTTCAACAGAATTTCAACAATTTGGAGAGGGATTTGAAAAGTTTCAATGGGAATGGGAAGAATTGGGACAAAAATTGGAAAATTTTTAAGGGACTTTGAAAAAATTTCAACTGGAATTTTAGCAATTTTTTTATGTGAAATTGTAAACATGTGGCCATGGATTTTGAAAATTCTAGAGAGAATTTAAAAGCTTCAACAGAATTTCAACAGTTTTGAGAGGGATTTGAAAAGTTTCAATGGGAATGGGAAGAATTGGGACAAAAATTGGAAAATTTTTAAGGGACTTTGAAAAAATTTCAACTGGAATTTTAGCATTTTTTTATGTGAAATTGTAAACATGTGGACATGGATTTTGAAAATTCTAGAGAGAATTTTAAAAGCTTCAACAGAATTTCAACAATTTTGAGAGGGATTTGAAAAGTTTCAATGGGAATGGGAAGAATTGGGACAAAAATTGGAAAATTTTTAAGGGACTTTGAAAAAATTTCAACTGGAATTTTAGCATTTTTTTTACGTGAAATTGTAAACATGTGGACACGGATTTTGAAAATTCTAGAGAGAATTTTAAAAGCTTCAACAGAATTTCAACAATTTTGAGAGGGATTTGAAAAGTTTCAATGGGAATAGGAAGAATTGGGACAAAAATTGGAAAATTTTTAAGGGACTTTGAAAAAATTTCAACTGGAATTTTAGCCATTTTTTGACGTGAAATTGTAAACATGTGGCCATGGATTTTGAAAATTCTAGAGAGAATTTTAAAAGCTTCAAGAGAATTTCAACAATTTTGAGAGGGATTTGAAAAGTTTCAATGGGAATGGGAAGAATTGGGACAAAAATTGGAAAATTTTTAAGGGACTTTGAAAAAATTTCAACTGGAATTTTAGCAATTTTTTGACGTGAAATTGTAAACATGTGGCCATGGATTTTGAAAATTCTAGAGAGAATTTTAAAAGCTTCAACAGAATTTCAACAATTTTGAGAGGGATTTGAAAAGTTTCAATGGGAATGGGAAGAATTGGGACAAAAATTGGAAAATTTTTAAGGGACTTTGAAAAAATTTCAACTGGAATTTTAGCCATTTTTTGACGTGAAATTGTAAACATGTGGACATGGATTTTGAAAATTCTAGAGAGAATTTTAAAAGCTTCAAGAGAATTTCAACAATTTTGAGAGGGATTTGAAAAGTTTCAATGGGAATGGGAAGAATTGGGACAAAAATTGGAAAATTTTTAAGGGACTTTGAAAAAATTTCAACTGGAATTTTAGCATTTTTTTATGTGAAATTGTAAACATGTGGACATGGATTTTGAAAATTCTAGAGAGAATTTTAAAAGCTTCAAGAGAATTTCAACAATTTTGAGAGGGATTTGAAAAGTTTCAATGGGAATGGGAAGAATTGGGACAAAAATTGGAAAATTTTTAAGGGACTTTGAAAAAATTTCAACTGGAATTTTAGCCATTTTTTACGTGAAATTGTAAACATGTGGCCATGGATTTTGAAAATTCTAGAGAGAATTTTAAAAGCTTCAACAGAATTTCATCAATTTTGAGAGGGATTTGAAAAGTTTCAATGGGAATGGGAAGAATTGGGACAAAAATTGGAAAATTTTTAAGGGACTTTGAAAAAATTTCAACTGGAATTTTAGCAATTTTTTTATTTGAAATTGTAAACATGTGGACATGGATTTTGAAAATTCTAGAGAGAATTTTAAAAGCTTCAACAGAATTTCTACAATTTTGAGAGGGATTTGAAAAGTTTCAATGGGAATGGGAAGAATTGGGACAAAAATTGGAAAATTTTTAAGGGACTTTGAAAAAATTTCAACTGGAATTTTAGCCATTTTTTGACGTGAAATTGTAAACATGTGGCCATGGATTTTGAAAATTCTAGAGAGAATTTTAAAAGCTTCAACAGAATTTCAACAATTTTGAGAGGGATTTGAAAAGTTTCAATGGGAATGGGAAGAATTGGGACAAAAATTGGAAAATTTTTAAGGGACTTTGAAAAAATTTCAACTGGAATTTTAGCCATTTTTTGACGTGAAATTGTAAACATGTGGACATGGATTTTGAAAATTCTAGAGAGAATTTTAAAAGCTTCAAGAGAATTTCAACAATTTTGAGAGGGATTTGAAAAGTTTCAATGGGAATGGGAAGAATTGGGACAAAAATTGGAAAATTTTTAAGGGACTTTGAAAAAATTTCAACTGGAATTTTAGCATTTTTTTTACGTGAAATTGTAAACATGTGGACACGGATTTTGAAAATTCTAGAGAGAATTTTAAAAGCTTCAACAGAATTTCAACAATTTTGAGAGGGATTTGAAAAGTTTCAATGGGAATGGGAAGAATTGGGACAAAAATTGGAAAATTTTTAAGGGACTTTGAAAAAATTTCAACTGGAATTTTAGCAATTTTGTTACGTGAAATTGTAAACATGATGAAGTGGATTTTGAAAATTCTAGAGAGAATTTTAAAAGCTTCAACAGAATTTCAACAATTTGGAGAGGGATTTGAAAAGTTTCAATGGGAATGGGAAGAATTGGGACAAAAATTGGAAAATTTTTAAGGGACTTTGAAAAAATTTCAACTGGAATTTTAGCAATTTTTTTATGTGAAATTGTAAACATGTGGCCATGGATTTTGAAAATTCTAGAGAGAATTTTAAAAGCTTCAACAGAATTTCAACAGTTTTGAGAGGGATTTGAAAAGTTTCAATGGGAATGGGAAGAATTGGGACAAAAATTGGAAAATTTTTAAGGGACTTTGAAAAAATTTCAACTGGAATTTTAGCATTTTTTTATGTGAAATTGTAAACATGTGGACATGGATTTTGAAAATTCTAGAGAGAATTTTAAAAGCTTCAACAGAATTTCAACAATTTTGAGAGGGATTTGAAAAGTTTCAATGGGAATGGGAAGAATTGGGACAAAAATTGGAAAATTTTTAAGGGACTTTGAAAAAATTTCAACTGGAATTTTAGCATTTTTTTTACGTGAAATTGTAAACATGTGGACACGGATTTTGAAAATTCTAGAGAGAATTTTAAAAGCTTCAACAGAATTTCAACAATTTTGAGAGGGATTTGAAAAGTTTCAATGGGAATAGGAAGAATTGGGACAAAAATTGGAAAATTTTTAAGGGACTTTGAAAAAATTTCAACTGGAATTTTAGCCATTTTTTGACGTGAAATTGTAAACATGTGGCCATGGATTTTGAAAATTCTAGAGAGAATTTTAAAAGCTTCAAGAGAATTTCAACAATTTTGAGAGGGATTTGAAAAGTTTCAATGGGAATGGGAAGAATTGGGACAAAAATTGGAAAATTTTTAAGGGACTTTGAAAAAATTTCAACTGGAATTTTAGCAATTTTTTGACGTGAAATTGTAAACATGTGGCCATGGATTTTGAAAATTCTAGAGAGAATTTTAAAAGCTTCAACAGAATTTCAACAATTTTGAGAGGGATTTGAAAAGTTTCAATGGGAATGGGAAGAATTGGGACAAAAATTGGAAAATTTTTAAGGGACTTTGAAAAAATTTCAACTGGAATTTTAGCCATTTTTTGACGTGAAATTGTAAACATGTGGACATGGATTTTGAAAATTCTAGAGAGAATTTTAAAAAGCTTCAAGAGAATTTCAACAATTTTGAGAGGGATTTGAAAAGTTTCAATGGGAATGGGAAGAATTGGGACAAAAATTGGAAAATTTTTAAGGGACTTTGAAAAAATTTCAACTGGAATTTTAGCATTTTTTTATGTGAAATTGTAAACATGTGGACATGGATTTTGAAAATTCTAGAGAGAATTTTAAAAGCTTCAAGAGAATTTCAACAATTTTGAGAGGGATTTGAAAAGTTTCAATGGGAATGGGAAGAATTGGGACAAAAATTGGAAAATTTTTAAGGGACTTTGAAAAAATTTCAACTGGAATTTTAGCCATTTTTTACGTGAAATTGTAAACATGTGGCCATGGATTTTGAAAATTCTAGAGAGAATTTTAAAAGCTTCAACAGAATTTCATCAATTTTGAGAGGGATTTGAAAAGTTTCAATGGGAATGGGAAGAATTGGGACAAAAATTGGAAAATTTTTAAGGGACTTTGAAAAAATTTCAACTGGAATTTTAGCAATTTTTTTATTTGAAATTGTAAACATGTGGACATGGATTTTGAAAATTCTAGAGAGAATTTTAAAAGCTTCAACAGAATTTCTACAATTTTGAGAGGGATTTGAAAAGTTTCAATGGGAATGGGAAGAATTGGGACAAAAATTGGAAAATTTTTAAGGGACTTTGAAAAAATTTCAACTGGAATTTTAGCCATTTTTTGACGTGAAATTGTAAACATGTGGCCATGGATTTTGAAAATTCTAGAGAGAATTTTAAAAGCTTCAACAGAATTTCAACAATTTTGAGAGGGATTTGAAAAGTTTCAATGGGAATGGGAAGAATTGGGACAAAAATTGGAAAATTTTTAAGGGACTTTGAAAAAATTTCAACTGGAATTTTAGCCATTTTTTGACGTGAAATTGTAAACATGTGGACATGGATTTTGAAAATTCTAGAGAGAATTTTAAAAGCTTCAAGAGAATTTCAACAATTTTGAGAGGGATTTGAAAAGTTTCAATGGGAATGGGAAGAATTGGGACAAAAATTGGAAAATTTTTAAGGGACTTTGAAAAAATTTCAACTGGAATTTTAGCAATTTTTTTATGTGAAATTGTAAACATGTGGCCATGGATTTTGAAAATTCTAGAGAGAATTTTAAAAGCTTCAACAGAATTTCAACAATATTGAGAGGGATTTGAAAAGTTTCAATGGGAATGGGAAGAATTGGGACAAAAATTGGAAAATTTTTAAGGGACTTTGAAAAAATTTCAACTGGAATTTTAGCCATTTTTTGACGTGAAATTGTAAACATGTGGCCATGGATTTTGAAAATTCTAGAGAGAATTTTAAAAGCTTCAACAGAATTTCAACAATTTTGAGAGGGATTTGAAAAGTTTCAATGGGAATGGGAAGAATTGGGACAAAAATTGGAAAATTTTTAAGGGACTTTGAAAAAAT
>NW_028117015.1:0-32711 GCF_964273445.1 Streptopelia decaocto | reverse complement strand
AAGCTTTTAAAATTCTCTCTAGAATTTTCAAAATCCATGTCCACATGTTTACAATTTCACGTAAAAAAATTGCTAAAATTCCAGTTGAAATTTTTTCAAAGTCCCTTAAAAGTTTCAAATTTTTTTCCCAATTCCTCCCATTCCCATTGAAACTTTTCAAATCCCTCTCAAAATTGTTGAAATTCTCTTGAAGCTTTTAAAATTCTCTCTAGAATTTTCAAAATCTGTGGCCACATGTTTACAATTTCACATCAAAAAATGGCTAAAATTCCAGTTGAAATTTTTTCAAAGTCCCTTAAAAATTTTCCAATTTTTGTCCCAATTCTTCCCATTCCCATTGAAACTTTTCAAATCCCTCTCAAAATTGTTGAAATTCTCTTGAAGCTTTTAAAATTCTCTCTAGAATTTTCAAAATCCATGGCCACATGTTTACAATTTCACGTAAAAAATTGCTAAAATTCCAGTTGAAATTTTTTCAAAGTCCCTTAAAAATTTTCCAATTTTTGTCCCAATTCTTCCCATTCCCATTGAAACTTTTCAAATCCCTCTCAAAATTGTTGAAATTCTGGTGAAGCTTTTAAAATTCTCTCTAGAATTTTCAAAATCCACTTCAACATGTTTACAATTTCACGTCAAAAAATGGCTAAAATTCCAGTTGAAATTTTTTCAAAGTCCTTAAAAATTTTCCAATTTTTGTCCCAATTCTTCCCCATTCCCATTGAAACTTTTCAAATCCCTCTCAAAATTGTTGAAATTCTCTTGAAGCTTTTAAAATTCTCTCTAGAATTTTCAAAATCCACTTCAACATGTTTACAATTTCACGTCAAAAAATGGCTAAAATTCCAGTTGAAATTTTTTCAAAGTCCCTTCAAAATTTTCCAATTTTTGTCCAATTCTTCCCATTCCCATTGAAACTTTTCAAATCCCTCTCAAAATTGTTGAAATTCTCTTGAAGCTTTTAAAATTCTCTCTAGAATTTTCAAAATCCATGGCCACATGTTTACAATTTCACGTAAAAAAATGGCTAAATTCCAGTTGAAATTTTTTCAAAGTCCCTTAAAATTTTCCAATTTTTGTCCCAATTCTTCCCATTCCCATTGAAACTTTTCAAATCCCTCTCAAAATTGTTGAAATTCTCTTGAAGCTTTTAAAATTCTCTCTAGAATTTTCAAAATCCATGTCCACATGTTTACAATTTCACGTCAAAAAATTGCTAAAATTCCAGTTGAAATTTTTTCAAAGTCCCTTAAAAATTTTCCAATTTTTGTCCCAATTCTTCCCATTCCCATTGAAACTTTTCAAATCCCTCTCAAAATTGTTGAAATTCTCTTGAAGCTTTTAAAATTCTCTCTAGAATTTTCAAAATCCACTTTAACATGTTTACAATTTCACGTCAAAAAATGGCTAAAATTCCAGTTGAAATTTTTTCAAAGTCCCTTAAAAATTTTCCAATTTTTGTCCCAATTCTTCCCATTCCATTGAAACTTTTCAAATCCCTCTCAAAATTGTTGAAATTCTCTTGAAGCTTTTAAAATTCTCTCTAGAATTTTCAAAATCCATGTCCACATGTTTACAATTTCATGTCAAAAAATGGCTAAAATTCCAGTTGAAATTTTTTCAAAGTCCCTTAAAAATTTTCCAATTTTTGTCCCAATTCTTCCCATTCCCATTGAAACTTTTCAAATCCTCTCAAAATTGTAGAAATTCTGTTAAAGCTTTTAAAATTCTCTCTAGAATTTTCAAAATCCATGTCCACATGTTTACAATTTCACGTCAAAAAATTGGCTAAAATTCCAGTTGAAATTTTTTCAAAGTCCCTTAAATTTTTCCAATTTTTGTCCCAATTCTTCCCATTCCATTGAAACTTTTCAAATCCCTCTCAAAATTGTTGAAATTCTCTTGAAGCTTTTAAAATTCTCTCTAGAATTTTCAAAATCCATGTCCACATGTTTACAATTTCACGTCAAAAAATGGCTAAAATTCCAGTTGAAATTTTTTCAAAGTCCTTAAAAATTTTCCAATTTTTGTCCCAATTCTTCCCATTCCCATTGAAACTTTTCAAATCCCTCTCAAAATTGTTGAAATTCTGGTGAAGCTTTTAAAATTCTCTCTAGAATTTTCAAAATCCACTTCAACATGTTTACAATTTCACGTCAAAAAATGGCTAAAATTCCAGTTGAAATTTTTTCAAAGTCCCTTAAAAATTTTCCCAATTTTTGTCCCAATTCTTCCCATTCCCATTGAAACTTTTCAAATCCCTCTCAAAATTGTTGAAATTCTCTTGAAGCTTTAAAAATTCTCTCTAGAATTTTCAAAATCCATGTCCACATGTTTACAATTTCATGTCAAAAAATGGCTAAAATTCCAGTTGAAATTTTTTCAAAGTCCCTTAAAAATTTTCCAATTTTTGTCCCAATTCTTCCCATTCCCATTGAAACTTTTCAAATCCCTCTCAAAATTGTAGAAATTCTGTTAAAGCTTTTAAAATTCTCTCTAGAATTTTCAAAATCCATGTCCACATGTTTACAATTTCACGTAAAAAAATTGCTAAAATTCCAGTTGAAATTTTTTCAAAGTCCCTTAAAAGATTTCAAATTTTTGTCCCAATTCTTCCCATTCCCATTGAAACTTTTCAAATCCCTCTCAAAATTGTTGAAATTCTGTTGAAGCTTTTAAAATTCTCTCTAGAATTTTCAAAATCCGTGGCCACATGTTTACAATTTCACGTCAAAAAATGGCTAAAATTCCAGTTGAAATTTTTTCAAAGTCCCTTAAAAATTTTCCAATTTTTGTCCCAATTCTTCCCATTCCCATTGAAACTTTTCAAATCCCTCTCAAAATTGTTGAAATTCTCTTGAAGCTTTTAAAATTCTCTCTAGAATTTTCAAAATCCATGGCCACATGTTTACAATTTCACGTAAAAAATTGCTAAAATTCCAGTTGAAATTTTTTCAAAGTCCCTTAAAA
Source organism: Streptopelia decaocto (assembly GCF_964273445.1). Lineage (NCBI taxonomy): Eukaryota > Metazoa > Chordata > Aves > Columbiformes > Columbidae > Streptopelia > Streptopelia decaocto. Next base: position 29,744 of record NW_028117015.1, on the reverse strand, counting down.
ATTTTCCAATTTTTGTCCCAATTCTTCCCATTCCATTGAAACTTTTCAAATCCCTCTCAAAATTGTTGAAATTCTGGTGAAGCTTTTAAAATTCTCTCTAGAATTTTCAAAATCCACTTCAACATGTTTACAATTTCACGTCAAAAAATGGCTAAAATTCCAGTTGAAATTTTTTCAAAGTCCCTTAAAAATTTTCCAATTTTTGTCCCAATTCTTCCCATTCCCATTGAAGCTTTTCAAATCCCTCTCAAAATTGTTGAAATTCTCTTGAAGCTTTTAAAATTCTCTCTAGAATTTTTAAAATCCATGTCCACATGTTTACAATTTCATGTCAAGAAATTGCTAAAATTCCAGTTGAAATTTTTTCAAAGTCCCTTAAAAATTTTCCAATTTTTGTCCCAATTCTTCCCATTCCCATTGAAACTTTTCAAATCCCTCTCAAAATTGTTGAAATTCTCTTGAAGCTTTTAAAAGTCTCTCTAGAATTTTCAAAATCCATGTCCACATGTTTACAATTTCACGTCAAAATTGCTAAAATTCCAGTTGAAATTTTTTCAAAGTCCCTTAAAAATTTTCCAATTTTTGTCCCAATTCTTCCCATTCCCATTGAAACTTTCAAATCCCTCTCAAAATTGTTGAAATTCTCTTGAAGCTTTTAAAATTCTCTCTAGAATTTTCAAAATCCATGGCCACATGTTTACAATTTCACGTCAAAAAATGGCTAAAATTCCAGTTGAAATTTTTTCAAAGTCCCTTAAAAATTTTCCAATTTTGTCCCAATTCTTCCCATTCCCATTGAAACTTTTCAAATCCCTCTCAAAATTGTTGAAAATTCTCTTGAAGCTTTTAAAATTCTCTCTAGAATTTTCAAAATCCACTTCAACATGTTTACAATTTCACGTCAAGAAATGGCTAAAATTCCAGTTGAAATTTTTTCAAAGTCCCTTAAAAATTTTCCAATTTTTGTCCCAATTCTTCCCATTCCCATTGAAACTTTTCAAATCCCTCTCAAAATTGTTGAAATTCTCTTGAAGCTTTTAAAATTCTCTCTAGAATTTTCAAAATCCATGTCCACATGTTTACAATTTCACTGTCAAAAAATGGCTAAAATTCCAGTTGAAATTTTTTCAAGTCCTTTAAAAATTTTCCAATTTTTGTCCCAATTCTTCCCATTCCCATTGAAACTTTTCAAATCCCTCTCAAAATTGTTGAAATTCTCTTGAAGCTTTAAAAATTCTCTCTAGAATTTTCAAAATCCATGTCCACATGTTTACAATTTCACGTCAAAAAATGGCTAAAATTCCAGCTGAAATTTTTTCAAAGTCCCTTAAAAATTTTCCCATTTTTGTCCCAATTCTTCCCATTCCCATTGAAACTTTTCAAATCCCTCTCAAAATTGTTGAAATTCTCTTGAAGCTTTTAAAATTCTCTCTAGAATTTTCAAAATCCACTTCAACATGTTTACAATTTCACGTCAAAAAATGGCTAAAATTCCAGTTGAAATTTTTTCAAAGTCCCTTAAAAATTTTCCAATTTTTGTCCCAATTCTTCCCATTCCCATTGAAACTTTTCAAATCCCTCTCAAAATTGTTGAAATTCTCTTGAAGCTTTAAAAATTCTCTCTAGAATTTTCAAAATCCATGTCCACATGTTTACAATTTCATGTCAAAAAATGGCTAAAATTCCAGTTGAAATTTTTTCAAAGTCCCTTAAAAATTTTCCAATTTTTGTCCCAATTCTTCCCATTCCCATTGAAACTTTTCAAATCCCTCTCAAAATTGTAGAAATTCTGTTAAAGCTTTTAAAATTCTCTCTAGAATTTTCAAAATCCATGGCCACATGTTTACAATTTCACGTCAAAAAATTGCTAAAATTCCAGTTGAAATTTTTTCAAAGTCCCTTAAAAGTTTTCAAATTTTTGTCCCAATTCTTCCCATTCCCATTGAAACTTTTCAAATCCCTCTCAAAATTGTTGAAATTCTGTTGAAGCTTTTAAAATTCTCTCTAGAATTTTCAAAATCCGTGGCCACATGTTTACAATTTCACGTCAAAAAATGGCTAAAATTCCAGTTGAAATTTTTTCAAAGTCCCTTAAAAATTTTCCAATTTTTGTCCCAATTCTTCCCATTCCCATTGAAACTTTTCAAATCCCTCTCAAAATTGTTGAAATTCTCTTTAAGCTTTTCAAATTCTCTCTAGAATTTTCAAAATCCATGTCCACATGTTTACAACTTCACGTACAAAAATTGCTAAAATTCCAGTTGAAATTTTTTCAAAGTCCCTTAAAAATTTTCCAATTTTTGTCCCAATTCTTCCCATTCCCATTGAAACTTTTCAAATCCCTCTCAAAATTGTTGAAATTCTGTTGAAGCTTTTAAAATTCTCTCTAGAATTTTCAAAATCCACTTCAACATGTTTACAATTTCACGTCAAAAAATGGCTAAAATTCCAGTTGAAATTTTTTCAAAGTCCCTTAAAAATTTTCCCCATTTTTGTCCCAATTCTTCCCATTCCCATTGAAACTTTTCAAATCCCTCTCAAAATTGTTGAAATTCTGTTGAAGCTTTTAAAATTCTCTCTAGAATTTTCAAAATCCACTTCAACATGTTTACAATTTCACGTCAAAAAAATGGCTAAAATTCCAGTTGAAATTTTTTCAAAGTCCCTTAAAAATTTTCCCATTTTTGTCCCAATTCTTCCCATTCCCATTGAAACTTTTCAATCCCTCTCAAAATTGTTGAAATTCTGTTGAAGCTTTTAAAATTCTCTCTAGAATTTTCAAAATCCACTTCAACATGTTTACAATTTCACGTCAAAAAAATGGCTAAAATTCCAGTTGAAATTTTTCAAAGTCCCTTAAAAATTTCCAATTTTTGTCCCAATTCTTCCCATTCCCATTGAAACTTTTCAAATCCCTCTCAAAATTGTTGAAATTCTCTTGAAGCTTTAAAAATTCTCTCTAGAATTTTCAAAATCCATGTCCACATGTTTACAATTTCATGTCAAAAATGGCTAAAATTCCAGTTGAAATTTTTTCAAAGTCCCTTAAAAATTTTCCAATTTTTGTCCAATTCTTCCCATTCCCATTGAAACTTTTCAAATCCCTCTCAAAATTGTTGAAATTCTGTTGAAGCTTTAAAAATTCTCTCTAGAATTTTCAAAATCCATGTCCACATGTTTACAATTTCACGTCAAAAAATGGCTAAAATTCCAGTTTAAATTTTTTCAAAGTCCTTAAAAATGTTCCAATTTTTGTCCCAATTCTTCCCATTCCCATTGAAACTTTTCAAATCCCTCTCAAAATTGTTGAAATTCTCTTCAAGCTTTTAAAATTCTCTCTAGAATTTTCAAAATCCATGTCCACATGTTTACAATTTCACGTCAAAATTGCTAAAATTCCAGTTGAAATTTTTCAAAGTCCCTTAAAAATATTCCAATTTTTGTCCCAATTCTTCCCATTCCCATTGAAACTTTTCAAATCCCTCTCAAAATTGTTGAAATTCTCTTGAAGCTTTTAAAATTCTCTCTAGAATTTTCAAAATCCATGTCCACATGTTTACAATTTCACATAAAAAAATTGCTAAAATTCCACTTGAAATTTTTTCAAAGTCCCTTAAAATTTTCCAATTTTTGTCCCAATTCTTCCCATTCCCATTGAAGCTTTTCAAATCCCTCTCAAAATTGTTGAAATTCTGTTGAAGCTTTTAAAATTCTTTCTAGAATTTTCAAAATCCACTTCAACATGTTTACAATTTCACGTCAAAAAATGGCTAAAATTCCAGTTGAAATTTTTTCAAAGTCCCTTAAAAATTTTCCAATTTTTGTCCCAATTCTTCCCATTCCCATTGAAACTTTTCAAATCCCTCTCAAAATTGTTGAAATTCTCTTGAAGCTTTTAAAATTCTCTCTAGAATTTTCAAAATCCATGGCCACATGTTTACAATTTCATGTCAAAAAATGGCTAAAATTCCAGTTGAAATTTTTTCAAAGTCCCTTAAAAATTTTCCAATTTTTGTCCCAATTCTTCCCATTCCCATTGAAACTTTTCAAATCCCTCTCAAAATTGTTGAAATTCTGTTGAAGCTTTTAAAATTCTCTCTAGAATTTTCAAAATCCACTTCAACATGTTTACAATTTCACGTCAAAAAATGGCTAAAATTCCAGTTGAAATTTTTTCAAAGTCCCTTAAAAATTTTCCAATTTTTGTCCCAATTCTTCCCATTCCCATTGAAACTTTTCAAATCCCTCTCAAAATTGTTGAAATTCTCTTGAAGTTTTTAAAATTCTCTCTAGAATTTTCAAAATCCACTTCAACATGTTTACAATTTCACGTCAAAAAATGGCTAAAATTCCAGTTGAAATTTTTTCCAAAGTCCCTTAAAAATTTTCCAATTTTTGTCCCAATTCTTCCCATTCCCATTGAAACTTTTCAAATCCCTCTCAAAATTGTTGAAATTCTCTTGAAGCTTTTAAAATTCTCTCTAGAATTTTCAAAATCCATGTCCACATGTTTACAATTTCACGTCAAAAAATGGCTAAAATTCCACTTGAAATTTTTTCAAAGTCCCTGAAAAATTTTCCAATTTTTGTCCCAATTCTTCCATTCCCATTGAAACTTTTCAAATCCCTCTCAAAATTGTTGAAATTCTCTTGAAGCTTTTAAAATTCTCTCTAGAATTTTCAAAATCCATGTCCACATGTTTACAATTTCATGTCAAAAAATGGCTAAAATTCCAGTTGAAATTTTTTCAAAGTCCCTTAAAAAATTTCCAATTTTTGTCCCAATTCTTCCCATTCCCATTGAAACTTTTCAAATCCCTCTCAAAATTGTAGAAATTCTGTTAAAGCTTTTAAAATTCTCTCTAGAATTTTCAAAATCCATGGCCACATGTTTACAATTTCACGTCAAAAAATGGCTAAAATTCCAGTTGAAATTTTTTCAAAGTCCCTTAAAAATTTTCCAATTTTTGTCCCAATTCTTCCCATTCCCATTGAAACTTTTCAAATCCCTCTCAAAATTGTTGAAATTCTCTTGAAGCTTTTAAAAGTCTCTCTAGAATTTTCAAAATCCACTCCAAATGTTTACAATTTCACGTCAAAAAATGGCTAAAATTCCAGTTGAAATTTTTTCAAAGTCCCTTAAAAATTTTCCAATTTTTGTCCCAATTCTTCCCATTCCCATTGAAACTTTTCAAATCCCTCTCAAAATTGTTGAAATTCTGGTGAAGCTTTTAAAATTCTCTCTAGAATTTTCAAAATCCACTTCAACATGTTTACAATTTCACGTCAAAAAATGGCTAAAATTCCAGTTGAAATTTTTTCAAAGTCCCTTAAAAATTTTCCCATTTTTGTCCCAATTCTTCCCATTCCCATTGAAACTTTTCAAATCCCTCTCAAAATTGTAGAAATTCTCTTGAAGCTTTAAAAATTCTCTCTAGAATTTTCAAAATCCATGTCCACATGTTTACAATTTCACGTCAAAAAATGGCTAAAATTCCAGTTGAAATTTTTTCAAAGTCCCTTAAAAATTTTCCCATTTTTGTCCCAATTCTTCCCATTCCCATTGAAACTTTTCAAATCCCTCTCAAAATTGTTGAAAATTCTCTTGAAGCTTTTAAAATTCTCTCTAGAATTTTCAAAATCCATGTCCACATGTTTACAATTTCACGTCAAAAAAATGGCTAAAATTCCAGTTGAAATTTTTTCAAAGTCCCTTAAAAATTTTCCAATTTTTGTCCCAATTCTTCCCATTCCCATTGAAACTTTTCAAATCCCTCTCAAAATTGTTGAAATTCTCTTGAAGCTTTAAAAATTCTCTCTAGAATTTTCAAAATCCATGTCCACATGTTTACAATTTCACGTCAAAAAATGGCTAAAATTCCAGTTGAAATTTTTTCAAAGTCCCTTAAAAATTTTCCAATTTTTGTCCCAATTCTTCCCATTCCCATTGAAACTTTTCAAATCCCTCTCAAAATTGTTGAAATTCTCTTCAAGCTTTTAAAATTCTCTCTAGAATTTTCAAAATCCATGTCCACATGTTTACAATTTCACGTCAAAATTGCTAAAATTCCAGTTGAAATTTTTTCAAAGTCCCTTAAAAATATTCCAATTTTTGTCCCAAATTCTTCCCATTCCCATTGAAACTTTTCAAATCCCTCTCAAATTGTTGAAATTCTCTTGAAGCTTTTAAAATTCTCTCTAGAATTTTCAAAATCCATGTCCACATGTTTACAATTTCACATAAAAAAATTGCTAAAATTCCACTTGAAATTTTTTCAAAGTCCCTTAAAAATTTTCCAATTTTTGTCCCAATTCTTCCCATTCCCATTGAAGCTTTTCAAATCCCTCTCAAAATTGTTGAAATTCTGTTGAAGCTTTTAAAATTCTTTCTAGAATTTTCAAAATCCACTTCAACATGTTTACAATTTCACGTCAAAAAATGGCTAAAATTCCAGTTGAAATTTTTTCAAAGTCCCTTAAAAATTTTCCAATTTTTGTCCCAATTCTTCCCATTCCCATTGAAACTTTTCAAATCCCTCTCAAAATTGTTGAAATTCTCTTGAAGCTTTTAAAATTCTCTCTAGAATTTTCAAAATCCATGGCCACATGTTTACAATTTCACATCAAAAAATGGCTAAAATTCCAGTTGAAATTTTTTCAAAGTCCCTTAAAAATTTTCCAATTTTTGTCCCAATTCTTCCCATTCCCATTGAAACTTTTCAAATCCCTCTCAAAATTGTTGAAATTCTGTTGAAGCTTTAAAAATTCTCTCTAGAATTTTCAAAATCCACTTCAACATGTTTACAATTTCACGTCAAAAAATGGCTAAAATTCCAGTTGAAATTTTTTCAAAGTCCCTTAAAAATTTTCCAATTTTTGTCCAATTCTTCCCATTCCCATTGAAACTTTTCAAATCCCTCTCAAAATTGTTGAAATTCTCTTGAAGTTTTTAAAATTCTCTCTAGAATTTTCAAAATCCACTTCAACATGTTTACAATTTCACGTCAAAAAATGGCTAAAATTCCAGTTGAAATTTTTTCAAAGTCCCTTAAAAATTTTCCAATTTTTGTCCCAATTCTTCCCATTCCCATTGAAACTTTTCAAATCCCTCTCAAAATTGTTGAAATTCTCTTGAAGCTTTTAAAATTCTATCTAGAATTTTCAAAATCCATGGCCACATGTTTACAATTTCACGTCAAAAAATTGCTAAAATTCCAGTTGAAATTTTTTCAAAGTCCCTTAAAAATTTTCCAATTTTTGCCCCAATTCTTCCCATTCCCATTGAAACTTTTCAAATCCCTCTCAAAATTGTTGAAATTCTCTTGAAGCTTTTAAAATTCTCTCTAGAATTTTCAAAATCCATGTCCACATGTTTACAATTTCATGTCAAAAAATGGCTAAAATTCCAGTTGAAATTTTTTCAAAGTCCCTTAAAAAATTTCCAATTTTTGTCCCAATTCTTCCCATTCCCATTGAAACTTTTCAAATCCCTCTCAAAATTGTAGAAATTCTGTTAAAGCTTTTAAAATTCTCTCTAGAATTTTCAAAATCCATGTCCACATGTTTACAATTTCACGTCAAAAAATTGCTAAAATTCCAGTTGAAATTTTTTCAAAGTCCCTTAAAAATTTTCCAATTTTTGTCCCAATTCTTCCCATTCCCATTGAAACTTTTCAAATCCCTCTCAAAATTGTTGAAATTCTCTTGAAGCTTTTAAAAGTCTCTCTAGAATTTTCAAAATCCACTCCAAATGTTTACAATTTCACGTCAAAAAATGGCTAAAATTCCAGTTGAAATTTTTTCAAAGTCCCTTAAAAATTTTCCAATTTTGTCCCAATTCTTCCCATTCCATTGAAACTTTTCAAATCCCTCTCAAAATTGTTGAAATTCTCTTGAAGCTTTTAAAATTCTCTCTAGAATTTTCAAAATCCATGGCCACATGTTTACAATTTCACGTCAAAAAATGGCTAAAATTCCAGTTGAAATTTTTTCAAAGTCCCTTAAAAATTTTCCAATTTTTGTCCCAATTCTTCCCATTCCCATTGAAACTTTTCAAATCCCTCTCAAAATTGTTGAAATTCTGGTGAAGCTTTTAAAATTCTCTCTAGAATTTTCAAAATCCACTTCAACATGTTTACAATTTCACGTCAAAAAATGGCTAAAATTCCAGTTGAAATTTTTTCAAAGTCCCTTAAAAATTTTCCCATTTTTGTCCCAATTCTTCCCATTCCCATTGAAACTTTTCAAATCCCTCTCAAAATTGTAGAAATTCTCTTGAAGCTTTAAAAATTCTCTCTAGAATTTTCAAAATCCATGTCCACATGTTTACAATTTCACGTCAAAAAATGGCTAAAATTCCAGTTGAAATTTTTTCAAAGTCCCTTAAAAATTTTCCCATTTTTGTCCCAATTCTTCCCATTCCCATTGAAACTTTTCAAATCCCTCTCAAAATTGTTGAAATTCTGGTGAAGCTTTTAAAATTCTCTCTAGAATTTTCAAAATCCACTTCAACATGTTTACAATTTCACGTCAAAAAATGGCTAAAATTCCAGTTGAAATTTTTTCAAAGTCCCTTAAAAATTTTCCAATTTTTGTCCCAATTCTTCCATTCCCATTGAAACTTTTCAAATCCCTCTCAAAATTGTTGAAATTCTCTTGAAGCTTTTAAAATTCTCTCTAGAATTTTCAAAATCCATGTCCACATGTTTACAATTTCACGTAAAAAAATGGCTAAAATTCCAGTTGAAATTTTTTCAAAGTCCCTTAAAAATTTTCCAATTTTTGTCCCAATTCTTCCCATTCCCATTGAAACTTTTCAAATCCCTCTCAAAATTGTTGAAATTCTCTTGAAGCTTTTAAAATTCTCTCTAGAATTTTCAAAATCCATGTCCACATGTTTACAATTTCATGTCAAAAAATGGCTAAAATTCCAGTTGAAATTTTTTCAAAGTCCCTTAAAAATTTTCCAATTTTTGTCCCAATTCTTCCCATTCCCATTGAAACTTTTCAAATCCCTCTCAAAATTGTTGAAATTCTCTTGAAGCTTTTAAAAGTCTCTCTAGAATTTTCAAAATCCATGTCCACATGTTTACAATTTCACGTCAAAAAATGGCTAAAATTCCAGTTGAAATTTTTTCAAAGTCCCTTAAAAATTTTCCAATTTTTGTCCCAATTCTTCCCATTCCCATTGAAACTTTTCAAATCCCTCTCAAAATTGTTGAAATTCTGTTGAAGCTTTTAAAATTCTCTCTAGAATTTTCAAAATCCATGTCCACATGTTTACAATTTCACGTCAAAAAATGGCTAAAATTCCAGTTGAAATTTTTTCAAAGTCCCTTAAAAATTTTCCAATTTTTGTCCCAATTCTTCCCATTCCCATTGAAACTTTTCAAATCCCTCTCAAAATTGTTGAAATTCTCTTGAAGCTTTAAAAATTCTCTCTAGAATTTTCAAAATCCATGTCCACATGTTTACAATTTCACGTCAAAAAATGGCTAAAATTCCAGTTGAAATTTTTTCAAAGTCCCTTAAAAATTTTCCCATTTTTGTCCCAATTCTTCCCATTCCCATTGAAACTTTTCAAATCCCTCTCAAAATTGTTGAAATTCTCTTGAAGCTTTTAAAATTCTCTCTAGAATTTTCAAAATCCACTTCAACATGTTTACAATTTCACGTCAAAAAATGGCTAAAATTCCAGTTGAAATTTTTTCAAAGTCCCTTCAAAATTTTCCAATTTTGTCCCAATTCTTCCCATTCCCATTGAAACTTTTCAAATCCCTCTCAAAATTGTTGAAATTCTCTTGAAGCTTTAAAAATTCTCTCTAGAATTTTCAAAATCCATGTCCACATGTTTACAATTTCATGTCAAAAAATGGCTAAAATTCCAGTTGAAATTTTTTCAAAGTCCCTTAAAAATTTTCCAATTTTTGTCCCAATTCTTCCCATTCCCATTGAAACTTTTCAAATCCCTCTCAAAATTGTTGAAATTCTGTTGAAGCTTTAAAAATTCTCTCTAGAATTTTCAAAATCCATGTCCACATGTTTACAATTTCACGTCAAAAAATGGCTAAAATTCCAGTTGAAATTTTTTCAAAGTCCCTTAAAAATTTTCCAATTTTTGTCCCAATTCTTCCCATTCCCATTGAAACTTTTCAAATCCCTCTCAAAATTGTTGAAATTCTCTTCAAGCTTTTAAAATTCTCTCTAGAATTTTCAAAATCCATGTCCACATGTTTACAATTTCACGTCAAAATTGCTAAAATTCCAGTTGAAATTTTTTCAAAGTCCCTTAAAAATATTCCAATTTTTGTCCCAATTCTTCCCATTCCCATTGAAACTTTTCAAATCCCTCTCAAAATTGTTGAAATTCTCTTGAAGCTTTTAAAATTCTCTCTAGAATTTTCAAAATCCGTGGCCACATGTTTACAATTTCACGTCAAAAAATGGCTAAAATTCCAGTTGAAATTTTTTCAAAGTCCCTTAAAAATTTTCCAATTTTTGTCCCAATTCTTCCCATTCCCATTGAAACTTTTCAAATCCCTCTCAAAATTGTTGAAATTCTCTTGAAGCTTTTAAAATTCTCTCTAGAATTTTCAAAATCCATGGCCACATGTTTACAATTTCACGTAAAAAAATTGCTAAAATTCCAGTTGAAATTTTTTCAAAGTCCCTTAAAAATTTTCCAATTTTTGTCCCAATTCTTCCCATTCCCATTGAAACTTTTCAAATCCCTCTCAAAATTGTTGAAATTCTGGTGAAGCTTTTAAAATTCTCTCTAGAATTTTCAAAATCCACTTCAACATGTTTACAATTTCACGTCAAAAAATGGCTAAAATTCCAGTTGAAATTTTTTCAAAGTCCCTTAAAAATTTTCCAATTTTTGTCCCAATTCTTCCCATTCCCATTGAAGCTTTTCAAATCCCTCTCAAAATTGTTGAAATTCTCTTGAAGCTTTTAAAATTCTCTCTAGAATTTTTAAAATCCATGTCCACATGTTTACAATTTCATGTCAAGAAATTGCTAAAATTCCAGTTGAAATTTTTTCAAAGTCCCTTAAAAATTTTCCAATTTTTGTCCCAATTCTTCCCATTCCCATTGAAACTTTTCAAATCCCTCTCAAAATTGTTGAAATTCTCTTGAAGCTTTTAAAAGTCTCTCTAGAATTTTCAAAATCCATGTCCACATGTTTACAATTTCACGTCAAAATTGCTAAAATTCCAGTTAAAATTTTTTCAAAGTCCCTTAAAAATTTTCCAATTTTTGTCCCAATTCTTCCCATTCCCATTGAAACTTTTCAAATCCCTCTCAAAATTGTTGAAATTCTCTTGAAGCTTTTAAAATTCTCTCTAGAATTTTCAAAATCCACTTCAACATGTTTACAATTTCACGTCAAAAAATGGCTAAAATTCCAGTTGAAATTTTTTCAAAGTCCCTTAAAAATTTTCCAATTTTTGTCCCAATTCTTCCCATTCCCATTGAAACTTTTCAAATCCCTCTCAAAATTGTTGAAATTCTGGTGAAGCTTTTAAAATTCTCTCTAGAATTTTCAAAATCCACTTCAACATGTTTACAATTTCACGTCAAAAAATGGCTAAAATTCCAGTTGAAATTTTTTCAAAGTCCCTTAAAAATTTTCCAATTTTTGTCCCAATTCTTCCCATTCCCATTGAAACTTTTCAAATCCCTCTCAAAATTGTTGAAATTCTCTTGAAGCTTTTAAAATTCTCTCTAGAATTTTCAAAATCCATGTCCACATGTTTACAATTTCACGTCAAAAAATGGCTAAAATTCCAGTTGAAATTTTTTCAAAGTCCCTTAAAAATTTTCCAATTTTTGTCCCAATTCTTCCCATTCCCATTGAAACTTTTCAAATCCCTCTCAAAATTGTTGAAATTCTCTTGAAGCTTTAAAAATTCTCTCTAGAATTTTCAAAATCCATGTCCACATGTTTACAATTTCACGTCAAAAAATGGCTAAAATTCCAGTTGAAATTTTTTCAAAGTCCCTTAAAAATTTTCCCATTTTTGTCCCAATTCTTCCCATTCCCATTGAAACTTTTCAAATCCCTCTCAAAATTGTTGAAATTCTCTTGAAGCTTTTAAAATTCTCTCTAGAATTTTCAAAATCCACTTCAACATGTTTACAATTTCACGTCAAAAAATGGCTAAAATTCCAGTTGAAATTTTTTCAAAGTCCCTTAAAAATTTTCCAATTTTTGTCCCAATTCTTCCCATTCCCATTGAAACTTTTCAAATCCCTCTCAAAATTGTTGAAATTCTCTTGAAGCTTTAAAAATTCTCTCTAGAATTTTCAAAATCCATGTCCACATGTTTACAATTTCATGTCAAAAAATGGCTAAAATTCCAGTTGAAATTTTTTCAAAGTCCCTTAAAAATTTTCCAATTTTTGTCCCAATTCTTCCCATTCCCATTGAAACTTTTCAAATCCCTCTCAAAATTGTAGAAATTCTGTTAAAGCTTTTAAAATTCTCTCTAGAATTTTCAAAATCCACTTTAACATGTTTACAATTTCACGTCAAAAAATGGCTAAAATTCCAGTTGAAATTTTTTCAAAGTCCCTTAAATTTTTCCAATTTTTGTCCCAATTCTTCCCATTCCCATTGAAACTTTTCAAATCCCTCTCAAAATTGTTGAAATTCTCTTGAAGCTTTTAAAATTCTCTCTAGAATTTTCAAAATCCATGTCCACATGTTTACAATTTCACGTCAAAAAATGGCTAAAATTCCAGTTGAAATTTTTTCAAAGTCCCTTAAAAATTTTCCAATTTTTGTCCCAATTCTTCCCATTCCCATTGAAACTTTTCAAATCCCTCTCAAAATTGTTGAAATTCTCTTGAAGTTTTTAAAATTCTCTCTAGAATTTTCAAAATCCACTTCAACATGTTTACAATTTCACGTCAAAAAATGGCTAAAATTCCAGTTGAAATTTTTTCAAAGTCCCTTAAAAATTTTCCCATTTTTGTCCCAATTCTTCCCATTCCCATTGAAACTTTTCAAATCCCTCTCAAAATTGTTGAAATTCTCTTGAAGCTTTTAAAATTCTCTCTAGAATTTTCAAAATCCATGTCCACATGTTTACAATTTCACGTCAAAAAATGGCTAAAATTCCAGTTGAAATTTTTTCAAAGTCCCTTAAAAATTTTCCAATTTTTGTCCCAATTCTTCCCATTCCCATTGAAACTTTTCAAATCCCTCTCAAAATTGTTGAAATTCTCTTGAAGCTTTTAAAATTCTCTCTAGAATTTTCAAAATCCATGTCCACATGTTTACAATTTCATGTCAAAAAATGGCTAAAATTCCAGTTGAAATTTTTTCAAAGTCCCTTAAAAATTTTCCAATTTTTGTCCCAATTCTTCCCATTCCCATTGAAACTTTTCAAATCCCTTTCAAAATTGTAGAAATTCTGTTAAAGCTTTTAAAATTCTCTCTAGAATTTTCAAAATCCATGGCCACATGTTTACAATTTCACGTCAAAAAATTGCTAAAATTCCAGTTGAAATTTTTTCAAAGTCCCTTAAAAGTTTTCAAATTTTTGTCCCAATTCTTCCCATTCCCATTGAAACTTTTCAAATCCCTCTCAAAATTGTTGAAATTCTGTTGAAGCTTTTAAAATTCTCTCTAGAATTTTCAAAATCCGTGGCCACATGTTTACAATTTCACGTCAAAAAATGGCTAAAATTCCAGTTGAAATTTTTTCAAAGTCCCTTAAAAATTTTCCAATTTTTGTCCCAATTCTTCCCATTCCCATTGAAACTTTTCAAATCCCTCTCAAAATTGTTGAAATTCTCTTTAAGCTTTTAAAATTCTCTCTAGAATTTTCAAAATCCACTTCAACATGTTTACAATTTCACGTCAAAAAATGGCTAAAATTCCAGTTGAAATTTTTTCAAAGTCCCTTAAAAATTTTCCAATTTTTGTCCCAATTCTTCCCATTCCCATTGAAACTTTTCAAATCCCTCTCAAAATTGTTGAAATTCTCTTGAAGCTTTAAAAATTCTCTCTAGAATTTTCAAAATCCATGTCCACATGTTTACAATTTCATGTCAAAAAATGGCTAAAATTCCAGTTGAAATTTTTTCAAAGTCCCTTAAAAATTTTCCAATTTTTGTCCCAATTCTTCCCATTCCCATTGAAACTTTTCAAATCCCTCTCAAAATTGTAGAAATTCTGTTAAAGCTTTTAAAATTCTCTCTAGAATTTTCAAAATCCACTTTAACATGTTTACAATTTCACGTCAAAAAATGGCTAAAATTCCAGTTGAAATTTTTTCAAAGTCCCTTAAATTTTTCCAATTTTTGTCCCAATTCTTCCCATTCCCATTGAAACTTTTCAAATCCCTCTCAAAATTGTTGAAATTCTCTTGAAGCTTTTAAAATTCTCTCTAGAATTTTCAAAATCCATGTCCACATGTTTACAATTTCACGTCAAAAAATGGCTAAAATTCCAGTTGAAATTTTTTCAAAGTCCCTTAAAAATTTTCCAATTTTTGTCCCAATTCTTCCCATTCCCATTGAAACTTTTCAAATCCCTCTCAAAATTGTTGAAATTCTCTTGAAGTTTTTAAAATTCTCTCTAGAATTTTCAAAATCCACTTCAACATGTTTACAATTTCACGTCAAAAAATGGCTAAAATTCCAGTTGAAATTTTTTCAAAGTCCCTTAAAAATTTTCCCATTTTTGTCCCAATTCTTCCCATTCCCATTGAAACTTTTCAAATCCCTCTCAAAATTGTTGAAATTCTCTTGAAGCTTTTAAAATTCTCTCTAGAATTTTCAAAATCCATGTCCACATGTTTACAATTTCACGTCAAAAAATGGCTAAAATTCCAGTTGAAATTTTTTCAAAGTCCCTTAAAAATTTTCCAATTTTTGTCCCAATTCTTCCCATTCCCATTGAAACTTTTCAAATCCCTCTCAAAATTGTTGAAATTCTCTTGAAGCTTTTAAAATTCTCTCTAGAATTTTCAAAATCCATGTCCACATGTTTACAATTTCATGTCAAAAAATGGCTAAAATTCCAGTTGAAATTTTTTCAAAGTCCCTTAAAAATTTTCCAATTTTTGTCCCAATTCTTCCCATTCCCATTGAAACTTTTCAAATCCCTTTCAAAATTGTAGAAATTCTGTTAAAGCTTTTAAAATTCTCTCTAGAATTTTCAAAATCCATGGCCACATGTTTACAATTTCACGTCAAAAAATTGCTAAAATTCCAGTTGAAATTTTTTCAAAGTCCCTTAAAAGTTTTCAAATTTTTGTCCCAATTCTTCCCATTCCCATTGAAACTTTTCAAATCCCTCTCAAAATTGTTGAAATTCTGTTGAAGCTTTTAAAATTCTCTCTAGAATTTTCAAAATCCGTGGCCACATGTTTACAATTTCACGTCAAAAAATGGCTAAAATTCCAGTTGAAATTTTTTCAAAGTCCCTTAAAAATTTTCCAATTTTTGTCCCAATTCTTCCCATTCCCATTGAAACTTTTCAAATCCCTCTCAAAATTGTTGAAATTCTCTTTAAGCTTTTCAAATTCTCTCTAGAATTTTCAAAATCCATGGCCACATGTTTACAATTTCACGTAAAAAAATTGCTAAAATTCCAGTTGAAATTTTTTCAAAGTCCCTTAAAAATTTTCCAATTTTTGTCCCAATTCTTCCCATTCCCATTGAAACTTTTCAAATCCCTCTCAAAATTGTTGAAATTCTCTTGAAGCTTTTAAAATTCTCTCTAGAATTTTCAAAATCCACTTCAACATGTTTACAATTTCACGTCAAAAAATGGCTAAAATTCCAGTTGAAATTTTTTCAAAGTCCCTTAAAAATTTTCCAATTTTTGTCCCAATTCTTCCCATTCCCATTGAAACTTTTCAAATCCCTCTCAAAATTGTTGAAATTCTCTTGAAGCTTTAAAAATTCTCTCTAGAATTTTCAAAATCCATGTCCACATGTTTACAATTTCACGTCAAAAAATGGCTAAAATTCCAGCTGAAATTTTTTCAAAGTCCCTTAAAAATTTTCCCATTTTTGTCCCAATTCTTCCCATTCCCATTGAAACTTTTCAAATCCCTCTCAAAATTGTTGAAATTCTCTTGAAGCTTTTAAAATTCTCTCTAGAATTTTCAAAATCCATGTCCACATGTTTACAATTTCATGTCAAAAAATGGCTAAAATTCCAGTTGAAATTTTTTCAAAGTCCCTACAAAATTTTCCAATTTTTGTCCCAATTCTTCCCATTCCCATTGAAACTTTTCAAATCCCTCTCAAAATTGTAGAAATTCTGTTAAAGCTTTTAAAATTCTCTCTAGAATTTTCAAAATCCATGGCCACATGTTTACAATTTCACGTCAAAAAATTGCTAAAATTCCAGTTGAAATTTTTTCAAAGTCCCTTAAAAGTTTTCAAATTTTTGTCCCAATTCTTCCCATTCCCATTGAAACTTTTCAAATCCCTCTCAAAATTGTTGAAATTCTGTTGAAGCTTTTAAAATTCTCTATAGAATTTTCAAAATCCGTGGCCACATGTTTACAATTTCACGTCAAAAAATGGCTAAAATTCCAGTTGAAATTTTTTCAAAGTCCCTTAAAAATTTTCCAATTTTTGTCCCAATTCTTCCCATTCCCATTGAAACTTTTCAAATCCCTCTCAAAATTGTTGAAATTCTCTTGAAGCTTTTCAAATTCTCTCTAGAATTTTCAAAATCCATGGCCACATGTTTACAATTTCACGTAAAAAAATTGCTAAAATTCCAGTTGAAATTTTTTCAAAGTCCCTTAAAAATTTTCCCATTTTTGTCCCAATTCTTCCCATTCCCATTGAAACTTTTCAAATCCCTCTCAAAATTGTTGAAATTCTGTTGAAGCTTTTAAAATTCTCTCTAGAATTTTCAAAATCCACTTCAACATGTTTACAATTTCACGTCAAAAAATGGCTAAAATTCCAGTTGAAATTTTTTCAAAGTCCCTTAAAAATTTTCCAATTTTTGTCCCAATTCTTCCCATTCCCATTGAAACTTTTCAAATCCCTCTCAAAATTGTTGAAATTCTCTTGAAGCTTTAAAAATTCTCTCTAGAATTTTCAAAATCCATGTCCACATGTTTACAATTTCATGTCAAAAAATGGCTAAAATTCCAGTTGAAATTTTTTCAAAGTCCCTTAAAAATTTTCCAATTTTTGTCCCAATTCTTCCCATTCCCATTGAAACTTTTCAAATCCCTCTCAAAATTGTTGAAATTCTGTTGAAGCTTTAAAAATTCTCTCTAGAATTTTCAAAATCCATGTCCACATGTTTACAATTTCACGTCAAAAAATGGCTAAAATTCCAGTTGAAATTTTTTCAAAGTCCCTTAAAAATGTTCCAATTTTTGTCCCAATTCTTCCCATTCCCATTGAAACTTTTCAAATCCCTCTCAAAATTGTTGAAATTCTCTTCAAGCTTTTAAAATTCTCTCTAGAATTTTCAAAATCCATGTCCACATGTTTACAATTTCACGTCAAAATTGCTAAAATTCCAGTTGAAATTTTTTCAAAGTCCCTTAAAAATATTCCAATTTTTGTCCCAATTCTTCCCATTCCCATTGAAACTTTTCAAATCCCTCTCAAAATTGTTGAAATTCTCTTGAAGCTTTTAAAATTCTCTCTAGAATTTTCAAAATCCATGTCCACATGTTTACAATTTAACATAAAAAAATTGCTAAAATTCCACTTGAAATTTTTTCAAAGTCCCTTAAAAATTTTCCAATTTTTGTCCCAATTCTTCCCATTCCCATTGAAGCTTTTCAAATCCCTCTCAAAATTGTTGAAATTCTGTTGAAGCTTTTAAAATTCTTTCTAGAATTTTCAAAATCCACTTCAACATGTTTACAATTTCACGTCAAAAAATGGCTAAAATTCCAGTTGAAATTTTTTCAAAGTCCCTTAAAAATTTTCCAATTTTTGTCCCAATTCTTCCCATTCCCATTGAAACTTTTCAAATCCCTCTCAAAATTGTTGAAATTCTCTTGAAGCTTTTAAAAGTCTCTCTAGAATTTTCAAAATCCATGGCCACATGTTTACAATTTCACATCAAAAAATGGCTAAAATTCCAGTTGAAATTTTTTCAAAGTCCCTTAAAAATTTTCCAATTTTTGTCCCAATTCTTCCCATTCCCATTGAAACTTTTCAAATCCCTCTCAAAATTGTTGAAATTCTCTTGAAGCTTTTAAAATTCTATCTAGAATTTTCAAAATCCATGGCCACATGTTTACAATTTCACGTCAAAAAATTGCTAAAATTCCAGTTGAAATTTTTTCAAAGTCCCTTAAAAATTTTCCAATTTTTGCCCCAATTCTTCCCATTCCCATTGAAACTTTTCAAATCCCTCTCAAAATTGTTGAAATTCTCTTGAAGCTTTTAAAATTCTCTCTAGAATTTTCAAAATCCATGTCCACATGTTTACAATTTCATGTCAAAAAATGGCTAAAATTCCAGTTGAAATTTTTTCAAAGTCCCTTAAAAAATTTCCAATTTTTGTCCCAATTCTTCCCATTCCCATTGAAACTTTTCAAATCCCTCTCAAAATTGTAGAAATTCTGTTAAAGCTTTTAAAATTCTCTCTAGAATTTTCAAAATCCATGGCCACATGTTTACAATTTCACGTCAAAAAATTGCTAAAATTCCAGTTGAAATTTTTTCAAAGTCCCTTAAAAATTTTCCAATTTTTGTCCCAATTCTTCCCATTCCCATTGAAACTTTTCAAATCCCTCTCAAAATTGTTGAAATTCTCTTGAAGCTTTTAAAAGTCTCTCTAGAATTTTCAAAATCCACTCCAAATGTTTACAATTTCACGTCAAAAAATGGCTAAAATTCCAGTTGAAATTTTTTCAAAGTCCCTTAAAAATTTTCCAATTTTTGTCCCAATTCTTCCCATTCCCATTGAAACTTTTCAAATCCCTCTCAAAATTGTTGAAATTCTCTTGAAGCTTTTAAAATTCTCTCTAGAATTTTCAAAATCCATGGCCACATGTTTACAATTTCACGTCAAAAAATGGCTAAAATTCCAGTTTAAATTTTTTCAAAGTCCCTTAAAAATTTTCCAATTTTTGTCCCAATTCTTCCCATTCCCATTGAAACTTTTCAAATCCCTCTCAAAATTGTTGAAATTCTGGTGAAGCTTTTAAAATTCTCTCTAGAATTTTCAAAATCCACTTCAACATGTTTACAATTTCACGTCAAAAAATGGCTAAAATTCCAGTTGAAATTTTTTCAAAGTCCCTTAAAAATTTTCCCATTTTTGTCCCAATTCTTCCCATTCCCATTGAAACTTTTCAAATCCCTCTCAAAATTGTTGAAATTCTCTTGAAGCTTTAAAAATTCTCTCTAGAATTTTCAAAATCCATGTCCACATGTTTACAATTTCACGTCAAAAAATGGCTAAAATTCCAGTTGAAATTTTTTCAAAGTCCCTTAAAAATGTTCCAATTTTTGTCCCAATTCTTCCCATTCCCATTGAAACTTTTCAAATCCCTCTCAAAATTGTTGAAATTCTCTTCAAGCTTTTAAAATTCTCTCTAGAATTTTCAAAATCCATGTCCACATGTTTACAATTTCACGTCAAAATTGCTAAAATTCCAGTTGAAATTTTTTCAAAGTCCCTTAAAAATATTCCAATTTTTGTCCCAATTCTTCCCATTCCCATTGAAACTTTTCAAATCCCTCTCAAAATTGTTGAAATTCTCTTGAAGCTTTTAAAATTCTCTCTAGAATTTTCAAAATCCATGTCCACATGTTTACAATTTCACATAAAAAAATTGCTAAAATTCCACTTGAAATTTTTTCAAAGTCCCTTAAAAATTTTCCAATTTTTGTCCCAATTCTTCCCATTCCCATTGAAGCTTTTCAAATCCCTCTCAAAATTGTTGAAATTCTGTTGAAGCTTTTAAAATTCTTTCTAGAATTTTCAAAATCCACTTCAACATGTTTACAATTTCACGTCAAAAAATGGCTAAAATTCCAGTTGAAATTTTTTCAAAGTCCCTTAAAAATTTTCCAATTTTTGTCCCAATTCTTCCCATTCCCATTGAAACTTTTCAAATCCCTCTCAAAATTGTTGAAATTCTCTTGAAGCTTTTAAAAGTCTCTCTAGAATTTTCAAAATCCATGGCCACATGTTTACAATTTCACATCAAAAAATGGCTAAAATTCCAGTTGAAATTTTTTCAAAGTCCCTTAAAAATTTTCCAATTTTTGTCCCAATTCTTCCCATTCCCATTGAAACTTTTCAAATCCCTCTCAAAATTGTTGAAATTCTCTTGAAGCTTTTAAAATTCTATCTAGAATTTTCAAAATCCATGGCCACATGTTTACAATTTCACGTCAAAAAATTGCTAAAATTCCAGTTGAAATTTTTTCAAAGTCCCTTAAAAATTTTCCAATTTTTGCCCCAATTCTTCCCATTCCCATTGAAACTTTTCAAATCCCTCTCAAAATTGTTGAAATTCTCTTGAAGCTTTTAAAATTCTCTCTAGAATTTTCAAAATCCATGTCCACATGTTTACAATTTCATGTCAAAAAATGGCTAAAATTCCAGTTGAAATTTTTTCAAAGTCCCTTAAAAAATTTCCAATTTTTGTCCCAATTCTTCCCATTCCCATTGAAACTTTTCAAATCCCTCTCAAAATTGTAGAAATTCTGTTAAAGCTTTTAAAATTCTCTCTAGAATTTTCAAAATCCATGGCCACATGTTTACAATTTCACGTCAAAAAATTGCTAAAATTCCAGTTGAAATTTTTTCAAAGTCCCTTAAAAATTTTCCAATTTTTGTCCCAATTCTTCCCATTCCCATTGAAACTTTTCAAATCCCTCTCAAAATTGTTGAAATTCTCTTGAAGCTTTTAAAATTCTCTCTAGAATTTTCAAAATCCACTTCAACATGTTTACAATTTCACGTCAAAAAATGGCTAAAATTCCAGTTGAAATTTTTTCAAAGTCCCTTAAAAATTTTCCCATTTTTGTCCCAATTCTTCCCATTCCCATTGAAACTTTTCAAATCCCTCTCAAAATTGTAGAAATTCTCTTGAAGCTTTAAAAATTCTCTCTAGAATTTTCAAAATCCATGTCCACATGTTTACAATTTCACGTCAAAAAATGGCTAAAATTCCAGTTGAAATTTTTTCAAAGTCCCTTAAAAATGTTCCAATTTTTGTCCCAATTCTTCCCATTCCCATTGAAACTTTTCAAATCCCTCTCAAAATTGTTGAAATTCTCTTCAAGCTTTTAAAATTCTCTCTAGAATTTTCAAAATCCATGTCCACATGTTTACAATTTCACGTCAAAATTGCTAAAATTCCAGTTGAAATTTTTCAAAGTCCCTTAAAAATATTCCAATTTTTGTCCCAATTCTTCCCATTCCCATTGAAACTTTTCAAATCCCTCTCAAAATTGTTGAAATTCTCTTGAAGCTTTTAAAATTCTCTCTAGAATTTTCAAAATCCATGTCCACATGTTTACAATTTCACATAAAAAAATTGCTAAAATTCCACTTGAAATTTTTTCAAAGTCCCTTAAAAATTTTCCAATTTTTGTCCCAATTCTTCCCATTCCCATTGAAGCTTTTCAAATCCCTCTCAAAATTGTTGAAATTCTGTTGAAGCTTTTAAAATTCTTTCTAGAATTTTCAAAATCCACTTCAACATGTTTACAATTTCACGTCAAAAAATGGCTAAAATTCCAGTTGAAATTTTTTCAAAGTCCCTTAAAAATTTTCCAATTTTTGTCCCAATTCTTCCCATTCCCATTGAAACTTTTCAAATCCCTCTCAAAATTGTTGAAATTCTCTTGAAGCTTTTAAAAGTCTCTCTAGAATTTTCAAAATCCATGGCCACATGTTTACAATTTCACATCAAAAAATGGCTAAAATTCCAGTTGAAATTTTTTCAAAGTCCCTTAAAAATTTTCCAATTTTTGTCCCAATTCTTCCCATTCCCATTGAAACTTTTCAAATCCCTCTCAAAATTGTTGAAATTCTCTTGAAGCTTTTAAAATTCTATCTAGAATTTTCAAAATCCATGGCCACATGTTTACAATTTCACGTCAAAAAATTGCTAAAATTCCAGTTGAAATTTTTTCAAAGTCCCTTAAAAATTTTCCAATTTTTGCCCCAATTCTTCCCATTCCCATTGAAACTTTTCAAATCCCTCTCAAAATTGTTGAAATTCTCTTGAAGCTTTTAAAATTCTCTCTAGAATTTTCAAAATCCATGTCCACATGTTTACAATTTCATGTCAAAAAATGGCTAAAATTCCAGTTGAAATTTTTTCAAAGTCCCTTAAAAAATTTCCAATTTTTGTCCCAATTCTTCCCATTCCCATTGAAACTTTTCAAATCCCTCTCAAAATTGTAGAAATTCTGTTAAAGCTTTTAAAATTCTCTCTAGAATTTTCAAAATCCATGGCCACATGTTTACAATTTCACGTCAAAAAATTGCTAAAATTCCAGTTGAAATTTTTTCAAAGTCCCTTAAAAATTTTCCAATTTTTGTCCCAATTCTTCCCATTCCCATTGAAACTTTTCAAATCCCTCTCAAAATTGTTGAAATTCTCTTGAAGCTTTTAAAAGTCTCTCTAGAATTTTCAAAATCCACTCCAAATGTTTACAATTTCACGTCAAAAAATGGCTAAAATTCCAGTTGAAATTTTTTCAAAGTCCCTTAAAAATTTTCCAATTTTTGTCCCAATTCTTCCCATTCCCATTGAAACTTTTCAAATCCCTCTCAAAATTGTTGAAATTCTCTTGAAGCTTTTAAAATTCTCTCTAGAATTTTCAAAATCCATGGCCACATGTTTACAATTTCACGTCAAAAAATGGCTAAAATTCCAGTTTAAATTTTTTCAAAGTCCCTTAAAAATTTTCCAATTTTTGTCCCAATTCTTCCCATTCCCATTGAAACTTTTCAAATCCCTCTCAAAATTGTTGAAATTCTGGTGAAGCTTTTAAAATTCTCTATAGAATTTTCAAAATCCACTTCAACATGTTTACAATTTCACGTCAAAAAATGGCTAAAATTCCAGTTGAAATTTTTTCAAAGTCCCTTAAAAATTTTCCCATTTTTGTCCCAATTCTTCCCATTCCCATTGAAACTTTTCAAATCCCTCTCAAAATTGTAGAAATTCTCTTGAAGCTTTAAAAATTCTCTCTAGAATTTTCAAAATCCATGTCCACATGTTTACAATTTCACGTCAAAAAATGGCTAAAATTCCAGTTGAAATTTTTTCAAAGTCCCTTAAATATTTTCCCATTTTTGTCCCAATTCTTCCCATTCCCATTGAAACTTTTCAAATCCCTCTCAAAATTGTTGAAATTCTGGTGAAGCTTTTAAAATTCTCTCTAGAATTTTCAAAATCCACTTCAACATGTTTACAATTTCACGTCAAAAAATGGCTAAAATTCCAGTTGAAATTTTTTCAAAGTCCCTTAAAAATTTTCCAATTTTTGTCCCAATTCTTCCCATTCCCATTGAAACTTTTCAAATCCCTCTCAAAATTGTTGAAATTCTCTTGAAGCTTTTAAAATTCTCTCTAGAATTTTCAAAATCCATGTCCACATGTTTACAATTTCACGTCAAAAAATGGCTAAAATTCCAGTTGAAATTTTTTCAAAGTCCCTTAAAAATTTTCCAATTTTTGTCCCAATTCTTCCCATTCCCATTGAAACTTTTCAAATCCCTCTCAAAATTGTTGAAATTCTCTTGAAGCTTTTAAAATTCTCTCTAGAATTTTCAAAATCCATGTCCACATGTTTACAATTTCATGTCAAAAAATGGCTAAAATTCCAGTTGAAATTTTTTCAAAGTCCCTTAAAAATTTTCCAATTTTTGTCCCAATTCTTCCCATTCCCATTGAAACTTTTCAAATCCCTCTCAAAATTGTTGAAATTCTCTTGAAGCTTTTAAAAGTCTCTCTAGAATTTTCAAAATCCATGTCCACATGTTTACAATTTCACGTCAAAAAATGGCTAAAATTCCAGTTGAAATTTTTTCAAAGTCCCTTAAAAATTTTCCAATTTTTGTCCCAATTCTTCCCATTCCCATTGAAACTTTTCAAATCCCTCTCAAAATTGTTGAAATTCTGTTGAAGCTTTTAAAATTCTCTCTAGAATTTTCAAAATCCATGTCCACATGTTTACAATTTCACGTCAAAAAATGGCTAAAATTCCAGTTGAAATTTTTTCAAAGTCCCTTAAAAATTTTCCAATTTTTGTCCCAATTCTTCCCATTCCCATTGAAACTTTTCAAATCCCTCTCAAAATTGTTGAAATTCTCTTGAAGCTTTTAAAAGTCTCTCTAGAATTTTCAAAATCCATGTCCACATGTTTACAATTTCACATAAAAAAATTGCTAAAATTCCACTTGAAATTTTTTCAAAGTCCCTTAAAAATTTTCCAATTTTTGTCCCAATTCTTCCCATTCCCATTGAAGCTTTTCAAATCCCTCTCAAAATTGTTGAAATTCTGTTGAAGCTTTTAAAATTCTTTCTAGAATTTTCAAAATCCACTTCAACATGTTTACAATTTCACGTCAAAAAATGGCTAAAATTCCAGTTGAAATTTTTTCAAAGTCCCTTAAAAATTTTCCAATTTTTGTCCCAATTCTTCCCATTCCCATTGAAACTTTTCAAATCCCTCTCAAAATTGTTGAAATTCTCTTGAAGCTTTAAAAATTCTCTCTAGAATTTTCAAAATCCATGGCCACATGTTTACAATTTCATGTCAAAAAATGGCTAAAATTCCAGTTGAAATTTTTTCAAAGTCCCTTAAAAATTTTCCAATTTTTGTCCCAATTCTTCCCATTCCCATTGAAACTTTTCAAATCCCTCTCAAAATTGTTGAAATTCTGTTGAAGCTTTAAAAATTCTCTCTAGAATTTTCAAAATCCATGTCCACATGTTTACAATTTCACGTCAAAAAATGGCTAAAATTCCAGTTGAAATTTTTTCAAAGTCCCTTAAAAATTTTCCCATTTTTGTCCCAATTCTTCCCATTCCCATTGAAACTTTTCAAATCCCTCTCAAAATTGTTGAAATTCTCTTCAAGCTTTTAAAATTCTCTCTAGAATTTTCAAAATCCATGTCCACATGTTTACAATTTCACGTCAAAAAATGGCTAAAATTCCAGTTGAAATTTTTTCAAAGTCCCTTAAAAATTTTCCAATTTTTGTCCCAATTCTTCCCATTCCCATTGAAACTTTTCAAATCCCTCTCAAAATTGTTGAAATTCTCTTGAAGCTTTTAAAAGTCTCTCTAGAATTTTCAAAATCCATGTCCACATGTTTACAATTTCACGTCAAAATTGCTAAAATTCCAGTTGAAATTTTTTCAAAGTCCCTTAAAAATTTTCCAATTTTTGTCCCAATTCTTCCCATTCCCATTGAAACTTTTCAAATCCCTCTCAAAATTGTTGAAATTCTCTTGAAGCTTTTAAAATTCTCTCTAGAATTTTCAAAATCCATGTCCACATGTTTACAATTTCACGTAAAAAAATGGCTAAAATTCCAGTTGAAATTTTTTCAAAGTCCCTTAAAAGTTTTCAAATTTTTGTCCCAATTCTTCCCATTCCCATTGAAACTTTTCAAATCCCTCTCAAAATTGTTGAAATTCTGTTGAAGCTTTTAAAATTCTCTCTAGAATTTTCAAAATCCGTGGCCACATGTTTACAATTTCACGTCAAAAAATGGCTAAAATTCCAGTTGAAATTTTTTCAAAGTCCCTGAAAAATTTTCCAATTTTTGTCCCAATTCTTCCCATTCCCATTGAAACTTTTCAAATCCCTCTCAAAATTGTTGAAATTCTCTTGAAGCTTTTAAAATTCTCTCTAGAATTTTCAAAATCCATGGCCACATGTTTACAATTTCACGTCAAAAAATTGTTAAAATTCCAGTTGAAATTTTTTCAAAGTCCCTTCAAAATTTTCCAATTTTTGTCCCAATTCTTCCCATTCCCATTGAAACTTTTCAAATCCCTCTCAAAATTGTTGAAATTCTGGTGAAGCTTTTAAAATTCTCTCTAGAATTTTCAAAATCCACTTCAACATGTTTACAATTTCACGTCAAAAAATGGCTAAAATTCCAGTTGAAATTTTTTCAAAGTCCCTTAAAAATTTTCCCATTTTTGTCCCAATTCTTCCCATTCCCATTGAAACTTTTCAAATCCCTCTCAAAATTGTTGAAATTCTGTTGAAGCTTTTAAAATTCTCTCTAGAATTTTCAAAATCCTTGGCCACATGTTTACAATTTCACGTCAAAAAATTGCTAAAATTCCAGTTGAAATTTTTTCAAAGTCCCTTAAAAATTTTCCAATTTTTGTCCCAATTCTTCCCATTCCCATTGAAACTTTTCAAATCCCTCTCAAAATTGTTGAAATTCTGTTGAAGCTTTTAAAATTCTCTCTAGAATTTTCAAAATCCATGTCCACATGTTTACAATTTCACGTCAAAAAATGGCTAAAATTCCAGTTGAAATTTTTTCAAAGTCCCTTAAAAATTTTCCAATTTTTGTCCCAATTCTTCCCATTCCCATTGAAACTTTTCAAATCCCTCTCAAAATTGTTGAAATTCTCTTGAAGCTTTTAAAAGTCTCTCTAGAATTTTCAAAATCCATGTCCACATGTTTACAATTTCACATAAAAAAATTGCTAAAATTCCACTTGAAATTTTTTCAAAGTCCCTTAAAAATTTTCCAATTTTTGTCCCAATTCTTCCCATTCCCATTGAAGCTTTTCAAATCCCTCTCAAAATTGTTGAAATTCTGTTGAAGCTTTTAAAATTCTTTCTAGAATTTTCAAAATCCACTTCAACATGTTTACAATTTCACGTCAAAAAATGGCTAAAATTCCAGTTGAAATTTTTTCAAAGTCCCTTAAAAATTTTCCAATTTTTGTCCCAATTCTTCCCATTCCCATTGAAACTTTTCAAATCCCTCTCAAAATTGTTGAAATTCTCTTGAAGCTTTAAAAATTCTCTCTAGAATTTTCAAAATCCATGGCCACATGTTTACAATTTCATGTCAAAAAATGGCTAAAATTCCAGTTGAAATTTTTTCAAAGTCCCTTAAAAATTTTCCAATTTTTGTCCCAATTCTTCCCATTCCCATTGAAACTTTTCAAATCCCTCTCAAAATTGTTGAAATTCTGTTGAAGCTTTTAAAATTCTCTCTAGAATTTTCAAAATCCATGTCCACATGTTTACAATTTCACGTCAAAAAATGGCTAAAATTCCAGTTGAAATTTTTTCAAAGTCCCTTAAAAATTTTCCAATTTTTGTCCCAATTCTTCCCATTCCCATTGAAACTTTTCAAATCCCTCTCAAAATTGTAGAAATTCTGTTAAAGCTTTTAAAATTCTCTCTAGAATTTTCAAAATCCATGTCCACATGTTTACAATTTCATGTCAAAAAATTGCTAAAATTCGAGCTGAAATTTTTTCAAAGTCCCTTAAAAATTTTCCAATTTTTGTCCCAATTCTTCCCATTCCCATTGAAACTTTTCAAATCCCTCTCAAAATTGTTGAAATTCTCTTGAAGCTTTTAAAAGTCTCTCTAGAATTTTCAAAATCCATGTCCACATGTTTACAATTTCACGTCAAAATTGCTAAAATTCCAGTTGAAATTTTTTCAAAGTCCCTTAAAAAATTTCCAATTTTTGTCCCAATTCTTCCCATTCCCATTGAAACTTTTCAAATCCCTCTCAAAATTGTTGAAATTCTCTTGAAGCTTTTAAAATTCTCTCTAGAATTTTCAAAATCCATGGCCACATGTTTACAATTTCACGTCAAAAAATTGCTAAAATTCCAGTTGAAATTTTTTCAAAGTCCCTTAAAAGTTTTCAAATTTTTGTCCCAATTCTTCCCATTCCCATTGAAACTTTTCAAATCCCTCTCAAAATTGTTGAAATTCTGTTGAAGCTTTTAAAATTCTCTCTAGAATTTTCAAAATCCGTGGCCACATGTTTACAATTTCACGTCAAAAAATGGCTAAAATTCCAGTTGAAATTTTTTCAAAGTCCCTGAAAAATTTTCCAATTTTTGTCCCAATTCTTCCCATTCCCATTGAAACTTTTCAAATCCCTCTCAAAATTGTTGAAATTCTCTTGAAGCTTTTAAAATTCTCTCTAGAATTTTCAAAATCCATGGCCACATGTTTACAATTTCACGTCAAAAAATTGTTAAAATTCCAGTTGAAATGTTTTCAAAGTCCCTTCAAAATTTTCCAATTTTTGTCCCAATTCTTCCCATTCCCATTGAAACTTTTCAAATCCCTCTCAAAATTGTTGAAATTCTGGTGAAGCTTTTAAAATTCTCTCTAGAATTTTCAAAATCCACTTCAACATGTTTACAATTTCACGTCAAAAAATGGCTAAAATTCCAGTTGAAATTTTTTCAAAGTCCCTTAAAAATTTTCCCATTTTTGTCCCAATTCTTCCCATTCCCATTGAAACTTTTCAAATCCCTCTCAAAATTGTTGAAATTCTGTTGAAGCTTTTAAAATTCTCTCTAGAATTTTCAAAATCCTTGGCCACATGTTTACAATTTCACGTCAAAAAATTGCTAAAATTCCAGTTGAAATTTTTTCAAAGTCCCTTAAAAATTTTCCAATTTTTGTCCCAATTCTTCCCATTCCCATTGAAACTTTTCAAATCCCTCTCAAAATTGTTGAAATTCTCTTGAAGCTTTTAAAATTCTCTCTAGAATTTTCAAAATCCATGTCCACATGTTTACAATTTCACGTCAAAAAATGGCTAAAATTCCAGTTGAAATTTTTTCAAAGTCCCTTAAAAATTTTCCAATTTTTGTCCCAATTCTTCCCATTCCCATTGAAACTTTTCAAATCCCTCTCAAAATTGTAGAAATTCTGTTAAAGCTTTTAAAATTCTCTCTAGAATTTTCAAAATCCATGTCCACATGTTTACAATTTCACGTAAAAAAATGGCTAAAATTCCAGTTGAAATTTTTTCAAAGTCCCTTAAAAGTTTTCAAATTTTTGTCCCAATTCTTCCCATTCCCATTGAAACTTTTCAAATCCCTCTCAAAATTGTTGAAATTCTGTTGAAGCTTTTAAAATTCTCTCTAGAATTTTCAAAATCCGTGGCCACATGTTTACAATTTCACGTCAAAAAATGGCTAAAATTCCAGTTGAAATTTTTTCAAAGTCCCTTAAAAATTTTCCAATTTTTGTCCCAATTCTTCCCATTCCCATTGAAACTTTTCAAATCCCTCTCAAAATTGTTGAAATTCTGTTGAAGCTTTTAAAATTCTCTCTAGAATTTTCAAAATCCGTGGCCACATGTTTACAATTTCACGTCAAAAAATGGCTAAAATTCCAGTTGAAATTTTTTCAAAGTCCCTTAAAAATTTTCCAATTTTTGTCCCAATTCTTCCCATTCCCATTGAAACTTTTCAAATCCCTCTCAAAATTGTTGAAATTCTCTTGAAGCTTTTAAAATTCTCTCTAGAATTTTCAAAATCCATGTCCACATGTTTACAATTTCACGTCAAAAAATGGCTAAAATTCCAGTTGAAATTTTTTCAAAGTCCCTTAAAAATTTTCCAATTTTTGTCCCAATTCTTCCCATTCCCATTGAAACTTTTCAAATCCCTCTCAAAATTGTTGAAATTCTGGTGAAGCTTTTAAAATTCTCTCTAGAATTTTCAAAATCCACTTCAACATGTTTACAATTTCACGTCAAAAAATGGCTAAAATTCCAGTTGAAATTTTTT